>NC_041384.1:283479316-283651502 GCF_002162155.2 Triticum dicoccoides | reverse complement strand
GAATAGGCAATTTTTATGAAAGTCTTCAAAACATGGAAGTTTCGAAGACAAACGATAGAAGTAAACCTATTACCATGCAGCGGAAGGTAGACTACACTAAGCAAGCCATAGTCAAGTATTCAATGAAGTGAAAGCACAATGACTAATAGCAGCTAGGCAGTATAGATCAGGTAGGAAGATAGTGTGAATCCAATCAGAACAAGCAGTCACTCAGTGAACACAAAAGATAATGCAATCATACAATGACTTCACAAGGGCCAACAGTAAGTAAAGGAAAGGGAAGGATGAAACCAGTGACTCGTTGAAGACAATGATTTGTTGGACTAGTTCCAGTTGCTGTGACAACTGTACGTCTGGTTAGGGAGGCTGAGATTCAACTCAGAAGACCGCGTCTTCACCTTATTCCCCTTGAGCTAAGGACACCCAGTCCTCACCCAATCACTCTGGTAAGTCTTCAAGGTAGACTTCCAAACCTTCACAGACTTCGTTCACCGGCGATCCACAATGACTCTTGGATGCTCAGAACGCGACGCCTAACCGGCTGGAGGATTCACAGTCCTCAAGTGTAATAAGTCTTCAGATCACACAGACAGGAAGACTTAAGTGATTCCTAACACTCTTTGGCTCTGGGTGTTTAGGGCTTTATCCTCGCAAGGAATTCTCTCTCAAAGGCTTCGAGGTGGGTTGCTCTCAAACGACAAAAGCCGTGCACTAACTCTGAGCAGCCAACCGTTTATGGTTGTAGGGGGTGGGCTATTTATAGCCACTAGGCAACCTGACCTAATTTGTCCGAAATGACCCTGGGTCACTAAGGAACTGACACGTGTTCCAACGGTCAGATTTCAATCACACACGGCAACTTTACTTGGGCTACAAGCAAAGCTGACTTACCCAGCTCTGGATAAGATTTGCTCTCATTGTCTTCGCTCGAAGACATAGGATTTTGGTTAAGCATCACTTCAGTCATTCTGACTGGTTCTCTTGGACCCCACTTAATAGTACGGTGGTTCCTATGACTCAACAAAGAAGAAAAAGAACGACGAAACTGCTAAGTCTTCGCGCTCCATAGTCTTCACGCGATGTCTTATCTTGTCATAGTCTTCAATGTGAATGTCTTCACATACCACCTTTGACTTCAATGTCTTCGTACATTTTTAGGGGTCATCTCTGGTAGGAAAACCGAATCAATGAGGGACTTCTACCTGTGTTATCCTGCAATTCTCACAAACACATTAGTCCCTCAACCAGGTTTGTCGTCAATACTCCAAAACCAACTAGGGGTGGCACTAGATGCACTTACAAATTCATCTTATTTTCAGGAAGGGTCTATGTAAGAGCTTTGATTTAGCAAATTCCACATACTCAACTATCATATAGTCTTCCATGATTGCTAACACTCAAAGCATATTTTTAGAACAAATAGCATCCGTCGAACACATAGAAAGATATTGTAACATCCCAAATTTTCAATTTGGAATGTTATATATTAGATCATCATTGCATATCATATTTTATTTACTTTTGGTTTTGATCCTAGAAATTCCACGCAACTCAAGGACCCACGGAGAGAGTTGGGGATTTCGTTATTTTCATATTTGAATTTTCTCAAATTTTGCGAATAGGATCATTTGATTTTAATTATTTTATCATCAATTATTTCTATTACAAAAATATGAGAGAGGGAATAAAATGACTTTCCCAAAATAAAGAAATATTGAGGATTTAATAATAAAATCAAATAAGATTTTATTTCAGAGTTTTTCGGTATTTTATTTGAATTTAGGAAAAATGTGCGTTTTTCGAAATTGCATTTAGGCCCCAAATAAATGTTCACCTTGTGCGGCTTGATTTTAGAAGCTCGGGAAAATTTATTTTGGGATTTTTGGAGTCCATTTAGTATTTCTTTTATTTGTTTTTCTGCACGAAATAATTAAAAAAACGCGAACCGACTTCGGGCCGTACCCGAGCGGGACTCCGCCTGGGGGCAGCCTTTATAAGCCGCCCGACCCGAGCCGCCGAGCCCATCAGCCGCCGCCAGCCCACCGCGCCCGAAACCCTAACCCTAGCCGCGCCGCTGCCGCCGCCCGCCGCCGCCGTCGCCGCCGCCGCCCGCCGCCGCCTTCGCCGCCGCCGCCCGCCGCCGCCGTCGCCGCCGCCGCCCGCCGCCGCCGTCGCCGCCGCCGGAGCCGCCGCCGGACCCGCCGCCCGAGGTCAACCTTGTTTTCGCCGCCCGTTTTTTTAAAAAGTCGCTGTTTTTTTAGTTTCGGTTTTTTAAATAGATCGGTTTTCCGATTTATTTAAATAGCGAGCGTTCGTCCGTTCGTTCGTTCTAGTGAACATTCGTCATTTTTCTTTTTCTCGGATTAAATCCATGATTTTTCTGATCGCGATTCCTGATCCGATTTTCGTTTTAGTATAACTTTTCGCTCGTTTATCGGAATCAGGAGATTCAAGTGCCTGGAGTTTCGTCTCAAAACCCTCTATCCGTTTAACCAACTTAAACAAGTTTTTGCCACTATAAAAATTGCCCTAGATCCAGAATAGTAAACGAAGCCTGTTTCTTTTGCCGTTTGACTTTCGTTGCTTCGTTTGACTTGATTCTTTTTGCAAACCGGAGTTCTTAAGTTGAACCTTCTGGTTAGATCTCTTATTTGAGTTTTACCCGTGCATTAGATGAATACTTATTGTATGCTTGTTTGTTTGTCTGCGATAGAATACCCGGAGTGCGCCGCCTGTTACTTTGAATCTCTAGGTTTCGCGGATCATCAGCAAGGCAAGTAACACTTTGATCATACCTCCTACTACCTAGTTTTATTGCATTAGATCAATCCTCAAACATTGCATGATTAGGATCTAATTAAATTGTGGGATGGGAAGTAGTTGAGGTAGTACCTATTACCTGTTGTATTATCAAACCTTTGGGAGTTACTTCTACGTTTGCCTATTATGCCATGCTATGCTAGTAGACGTGGATTGGGTGAGTGATATCCATAACAGATGTGAGTTTGTTAATTAATGGTTTATCTAAGGTGGCAACTTAAACACACATCTGGGTGGATTGAGGTACCTGGGTATTCCAGGATTGCCTATTTTTCTTTATGGACCGCCACCCAGGCCCAAAGGGATCATGAGATTTTTCATACTAGAAACTTCCGTGTGCAGCCACAAGCTCTTATAGGCTCTAGCATAGTTCATTAAGTCGTGCGAACTCTTACAGTGGTAGACTAGCAGATGTAGGGGAAAGTAGGTGTAACGGTCTATCCATCGTAAGGTGCTAGCACTTCTGAAAGACTATGTCTCGGTCATCCGTCTTCTCAAACACCCTGTAGTGCGAGAAACCAATCGCAGGCGATCGAGTCTTGTGGGGAAAAGTGCGCAAACCTCTGCAGAGTGTATAAACTAATCATGGTTAGCCGTGTCCCCGGTTATGGACATCTTGAGTATCTAGTACTTGGATTATCATGTGAATCTCAACATGTTACTCTAAAATTTAATTTTGTTGGGTTTTGTTTAAATGATGATGCTTAATTGGGATTGAGAATGCTGTCAACCATTCTCAATGTTTAACAACTACCATGATAGTTAAGTAAAATTTATTCCTTTGCAGTAGGGAAAAATTGGCTTTTCGCAAAACTGTAACCATAGAGCTTTCCACCAGCCAATATGCATATAGTATAGCTGTTTCATTCCATTACTCTCTATGTGTTACCTTGCCAGCATATTCCATGTGCTGACCCGTTTCGGGCTGCAACATTAATGTTGCAGACTTTTCAGACAACGATTAAGGAGTTTTAGGTCATGGTTCTATACTCAGTGATGCCGTTGGAGTTGATGGACTCACTTATCTTCCAAGCCTTCCACTATTATCATTATTAGATGGCCTTAAGCCATATTTATTGTAATAAGTTCTCTATTGAGACACTCGATGTAATAAGTGTGTGATTGCTACTCTGTTATAAATCCTCCAAGTACTGTGTGGTGTCAGCATTACTGATCCAGGGATGACACCTGAGCATAGAGATCAGACTGTTTGAGGTCTGGTCGCTACAAAGATGGTATCAGAGCACACGCTGGCTGTAGGACACGACCACTAAGCTAAAGACCTAGATCACTATTCACTCTCTTCTCTTCTGACCTCTCATCTTTTCTACTCTTTAGGATGGTGGATGCAAGGAACAAGTTCACGCAACCGGATGACGATACACCCTTTGGACGTCACTTGAAGTTAGTCACTAGATACCTGAACATAGGAGTACCAAGTTTCACCAGAACCTACAATGTCACTTTACCTGAAGAAGAGCGCTTGATGATTCAAGTTCAAGTTCCAGGAAGGACGTTCATGCCAGTCACTAAGTCCATAGAGTTTTCTTTTGATGCACCAACTTGGAGTCTAGGAAAGAGCATGGCAGCTCATATCGCCATGGGACGCATTGGAGAAGTCGACCGCAATGATCTCAAGGATACTGTCTACCAGATTTGTGGGCGCCGAGATGAACACTGTGAGATGATCAGCACCGGGAAGGATAGATCAGTTGCAGCTTTTATCCAGGAGTTAAACAAGCACATTCGACGACAGGAGAACCAGATGTGCGCCAACATGATAGATCTGAAGAGGGCAAGGACAAGAATCAAGGAACTGGAGGAAGAACTCAAGGCTACACGTGAAGATTTTGAATAAGAAATTGAAGTATTAGTGGAGAAGAATGACGATCTGATCAAGAAGATCGGGATATTTATGGGAGACCCTACACCAGTAGATGAAGACGAAGAACCCAAGGAGATTCGCCCGGAAGACTACATCATCATCGGCGACACCGACTCGGACCCAGATGATAGCGACGATGACTATGTTGATGAAGCCGGAGCAGATATCATGGAGTCTGCAACCGAAGAATATTTCTAGTAGACCACTTCATCAGTAGTAGTAGTCCACCATGTAAATACAGTAGTCCGAGCACTTTTGCGATAGTTAGATCGATTGTATGCCCTTATTTGATTGAATGAAGTGAATTGTTTGCTTTTGCCTCATGTGCATATGGGTAGTGTTTTATCTTTAGACCCCCTCTATTCTTAACTCTCATCTTTTCTAAACCCTCAGATGCCTCCGAGACGTGACCCCGGATTTACCTTTCCACCGGAGCTCACCCAGTTGATCCAGCAGCAGAACACATTGATGCAGTTGCTAGTCCAGAATCAGAATCAGGGGAACAACAACAACAACCCACCACCACCACCACCTGTTGATCACTTAGCCCGTTTTCTTAGGCTGAATCCGCCGGTGTTTTCCAGTAGCACCGAGCCAATAGTAGTAGATGATTGGCTTTGCAAGATAGCTAGAGAGTTGACCACAGCAGGATGCATAGATGTGGAGAAGTTGAAGTTTGCCGCACATCAACTAGAAGGACCCGCAACATCATGGTGGGAGAATTTCACAGCCACTTTCCCTGTCGACACTGTGACATGGGACCAGTTTCAGCAGGCTCTTCGTACTGCCCATGTTTCAGCAGGAGCTATGGCCATGAAGAAGCGCGAGTTTCGCAACTTGCGCCAAGGAGGACGAACAATTGGCCAGTATGTGGAGGACTTTAGTAAATTAACATGTTATGCCCCAGATGACGTTGCTACGGATGCAGCTAAGCAGGAGAAGTTTCTGGAAGGACTGAATGATGAGTTGAGCATGCAGTTGATGGTAGCAACCTTCAACAACTACCAGGAGTTGGTAGATCGTGCTCTTATGATTGAAGGCAAGCAGCAGCAAATTGAGAACCGCAAGAGGAAGTATGGACAAGGGAAGTACAATTCTGGAGCCCAGCAGAAGCCACATTTTACCCCTAGATTGGGAGGACATTTTCAGCATACCCATGGAGGAGGTAGCTCGCACAATCACAACGGCACCAAGAATGGTAATGGCAATGGAGGAAGCAACGGCCAGAACCGCACCAACCCATCAACCCCAGCCAAGAAGGACCTGAGCCAAGTCACTTGCTTTAAGTGCCAGAAGACCGGACATTATGCCAATGAATGTCCTGAAGGCTAGAATGGCAATGGAAGCTCTGGGAAGAAGCCGAACCCTTTCAATAAGGGACAGGTGAACCACGTTAACGTGGAGGAGGTTGAAGAGCAGCCGGATGCCGTAATCGGTAAGTTTTTGGTTAAGTCATTTACTGCACTCGTTCTTTTTGATACTGGTGCATCACATTCATACATATCAAGGGGATTTGTGGATAAGTATAAACTGCCCACTAAGGTTCTTAGAACACCTATGCTAGTAAGCTCACCAGGAGCAGAGTATATGGCCAGTCAAGGATGTTTTCAAGTGCCCTTGAGTATAGGTAGGCATGTGTTTCCCTCGGATTTAATCATTTTGGAATCACAAGGATTGGATGTAATTCTGGGTATGGATTGGCTATCGATGTATGGAGGAAACATCGATTGCGCCAGTAAGTCAATTTTGCTTACCACCCCAGAAGGGAGAAGGATCAAGTATGTATCCCGACATGTGCCAAAAGGGACTCAAGTAAATTGTTTAACAGGAGTTGTGCAGGAGGAAGTACCAGTGGTAAGGGATTTCCCTGAAGTATTTCCAGAAGAGTTGCCAGGCATGCCACCGGATAGAGATATTGAGTTTTTGATTGAGCTATTGCCAGGCATAGGGCCAATATCGAAGAGACCATACAGGATGCCTGCAAAGGATTTGGTGGAAATTAAGAAACAGATTAAGGAGTTACTGGATAAAGGTTACATTCGCCCAAGTTCGTCGCCTTGGGGATCACCAGTACTTCTAGTGGAGAAAAAGGATGGATCGTTAAGGATGGTTGTTGACTATCGTGGGTTGAATGAAGTAACGATCAAGAACAAGTACCCACTACCAATGATAAATGATCCGTTTGATCGATTGCAAGGAGCTAAGGTATTTTCCAAGATCGATCTACGATCAGGATACCACCAGTTGAAGATTCGAGAACAGGATATACCTAAGACAACTTTTACCACCAGGTATGGGCTGTACGAGTATACCATTATGTCATTTGGTCTGACTAACGCACCTGCCTATTTTATGAACATGATGAACAAAGTGTTTATGGAGTTCTTGGATAAGTTCGTCGTGGTGTTCATTGATGATATACTGGTTTACTCGAAGAATGAAGAGGAGCATAAGGAACATTTGCGATTGGTACTTGAGAAGCTCAGAGAACATTAGTTGTATGCCAAGTTCAGCAAATGTGAGTTTTGGTTAAAGGAAGTAGTGTTCCTCGGACACGTTATATCCGGAGAAGGTATATCAGTAGATCCTACTAAAGTTGATACCGTGACCAAGTGGGAAGCACCAACCACAGTTGGCGAGATCCGGAGTTTCCTTGGACTCGCAGGATACTACCGGAGATTTATTGAGAATTTCTCCAAGGTTCCAAAACCTATGACTGAGTTATTAAAGAAGGATACCAAGTTCATATGGACCGAGGAGTGTGAGGCTAGTTTCCAGGTGTTGAAGAAACGTTTGGTTACTTCACCAGTATTGATTTTGCCAGACCAGACCAAGGATTATGAGGTGTATTGCGACGCTTCACGTCGGGGACTTAGAGCAGTGCTTATGCAGGAAGGGAGAGTTGTTTCATATGCCTCAAGACAGCTTAAACCGCACGAATTGAATTATGCCACGCATGATTTGGAGTTAGCAGCCGTAGTGCATGCATTGAAAACATGGAGACATTTCCTCATTGGAAATCATTGTGAGGTGTGCACGGATCACAAGAGTTTGAAATACATTTTCACGCAGAAGGAGTTAAACCTCAGGCAAAGGAGATGGTTGGAGCTCATCAAGGATTATGATATGAGATTGCATTACCACCCCGGAATGGCTAATGTAGTAGCTGACGCATTAAGTTGTAAGAGCCACGTCAACACCCTAATGACGGGAGAATTACCAAGGAGTTAGCCGAAAATCTTCGTGCGCTATGTTTGGAAATAGTTCCGAGAGGCTATGTAGCAGCATTGGAGATTTAGTCAACTTTGATGGATAGAATCAGAGAAGCTCAGAAGACTGACAAGGAGATTGCCTCGATAAAGGAAAAAATGAGCAAAGGGAAGGCTAAAGGATTTCGTGAGGATGAGCACGACACCCTATGGTTTGAAGACCGTGTTTATGTGCCCAATGACCCGGAGATCAGGAGGTTGATTCTACAAGAAGCACATGATTCACCATATTCGATTCACCCAGGAAATACCAAGATGTATTTGGATTTGAAGGATATTTTCTGGTGGACCGGAATGAAGAAAGATATTGCGGAGTATGTAGCAGTTTGTGATGTATGTCAGAGAGCAAAGGCAGAGCATCAGAAGCTAGCAGGATTGCTACAACCATTGCCGATACCCGAATGGAAGTGGGATAAGTTAGGTATGGATTTTATCACGGGATTACCCAGGACTCGTTCAGGCTATGACTCGATTTGGGTTGTAGTTGATCGGTTGACCACTTACACCAGTGCTAAGTTGGCAAAGATATACATGACCAGGATTGTATGCTTACATGGAGTTCCGAGGAGTATAGTATCAGATAGAGGAACCCAGTTTACCTCAAAGTTCTGAAATCAGTTGCACGAAACTTTGGGTACCAGGCTAGAGTTCAGCATAGCTTTTCATCCACAGACAGATGGACAGTCCGAGAGAGTCAATCAGATTTTGGAGGACATGCTGAGAGCTTGTGCGCTAGATTATGGATCTAGTTGGGACGAGAATTTGCCGTATGCAGAATTCTCTTACAAAAACAACTATCAATCCAGTTTAAAGATGGCCCCTTTCGAAGCCTTGTACGGAAGGAGGTGCATGACACCATTGTCGTGGGATGAAGTTGGAGACCGCCAGTTGTTTGGACCTGACTTGATTAAGGAGTCTGAACAGAAGGTGAAATTGATTCGCGATAGGCTCAAGATAGCCCAGTCCAAACAGAAGAGTTATGCAGATTCTAAACGCAAGGAGACAGTTTACGAAGTTGGAGATAGAGCTTATCTTCGAGTATCCCCACTTCGAGGAACAAAGCGCTTTGGTGTTAAAGGAAAGTTAGCGCCACGATTTGTAGGACCATACCGAGTATTGGAACGTATGGGAGAAGTGGCCTACAAGTTGGAATTGCCTGAAGGATTGTCAGGAGTTCATGATGTGTTCCACATTTCTCAGTTGAAGAAGTGCCACGCGGAGATGGCTGACATACCCTTGAGAGACACAGTGCCATTGGAAGCAATTCAGTTGGATAACGATTTGACCTATGAGGAGAAACCAGTTAAGATTCTAGAGTATGCCAGTCGAGTCACCCGCAGCAAGGTTATCAAGTTCTGTAAGGTTCAGTGGAGCCACCACACGGAGGATGAAGCCACCTGGGAGCGAGAGGAAGATTTTCTCAAGGACCACCCTCACCTATTTTTTAGCCAACCCGAATCTCGAGGGCGAGATTCATCTTAAGGGGGGTACGTTTGTAACATCCCAAATTTTCAATTTGGAATGTTATACATTAGATCATCATTGCATATCATATTTTATTTACTTTTGGTTTTGATCCTAGAAATTCCACGCAACTCAAAGACCCACGGAGAGAGTTGGGGATTTCATTATTTTCATATTTGAGTTTTCTCAAATTTTGCGAATAGGATCATTTGATTTTAATTATTTTATCATCAATTATTTATATTACAAAAATATGAGAGAGGGAATAAAATGACTTTCCCAAAATAAAGAAATATTGAGGATTTAATAATAAAATCAAATAAGATTTTATTTCGGAGTTTTTCGGTATTTTATTTGAAATTAGGAAAAATGTGCGTTTTTCAAAATTGCATTTAGGCCCCAAATAAATGTTCACCTTGTGCGGCTTGATTTTAGAAGCCCGGGAAAATTTATTTCGGGATTTTTGGAGTCCGTTTAGTATTTCTTTTATTTGTTTTTCTGTGCGAAATAATAATAATAATAAAAAACACGAACCGACTTCGGGCCGTACCCGAGGGGGACTCCATCCGGGGGCAGCCTTTATAAGCCGCCCGACCCGAGCCACCAAGCCCATCAGCCGCTGCCAACCCACCGTGCCCGAAACCCTAACACTAGCCGCGGCGCCGCCGTCGCCCGCCACCGCCACCGTCGCCGCCGGAGCCACCGCCGCCGGACCCGCCGCCCGAGGTCAACCTCGTTTTCGCCGCCCGTTTTTTTAAAAAGTCGCGTTTTTTAGTTTCGGTTTTTTAAATAGATCGGTTTTCCAATTTATTTAAATAGCGAGCGTTCGTCCATCCGTTTGTTCTAGTGAACGTTCGTCGTTTTTCTTTTTCTCGGATTAAATCCGCGATTTTTCTGATCGCGATTCCTGATCCGATTTTCGTTTTAGTATAACTTTTCGTTCGTTTATCGGAATCAGGCGATTCAAGAGCCTGGAGTTTCGTCTCGAAACTCTCTATCCGTTTAACCAACTTAAACAAGTTTTTGCCACTATAAAAATTGCCCTAGATCCAAAATAGTAAACGAAGCCTGTTTCTTTTGCCATTTGACTTTCGTTGCTTCGTTTGATTTGATTCCTTTTGCAAACCGGAGTTCTTAAGTTGAACCTTCTGGTTAGATCTCTTATTTGAGTTTTACCCATGCATTAGATGAATACTTATTGTATGCTTGTTCATTTGTCTGCGATAGATTACCCAGAGTGCGCTGCCTGTTACTTCGAATCTCTAGGTTTCGCGGATCATCAGCAAGGCAAGTAACACTTTGATCATACCTCCTACTACCCAGCCATTAGATCAATCCTCAAACATTGCATGATTAGGATCTAATTAAATTGTGGGATGGGAAGTAGTTGAGGTAGTACCTATTACATGTTGTATTATCAAACCTTTGGGAGTTACTTCTACGTTTGCCTATTATGCCATGCTATGCTAGTAGACGTGGATTGGGTGAGTGATATCCATGACAGATCTGAGTTTGCTAATTAATGGTTTATCTAAGGTGGCAACTTAAACACATATCTGGGTGGATTGAGGTACCTGGGTATTCCAGGATTGCCTGTTTTTCTTTATGGACCGCTACCCAGGCCCAAAGGGATCATGAGATTTTTCATACTAGAAACTTCCGTGTGCATCCACAAGCTATTATGGGCTCTAGCATAGTTGATTAAGTCGTGCGAACTCTTACAGGGTAGACTAGAAGATGTAGGGGAAAGTAGGTGTAACGGTCTATCCATCGTAAGGTGCTAGCGCTTCTGAAAGACTATGTCTCGGTCATCCGTCTTCTCAAACACCCTGTAGTGCGAGAAACCAAACGGAGGCGATCGAGTCTTGTGGGGAAAAGTGCGCAAACCTCTGCAGAGTGTATAAACTAATCATGGTTAGCCGTGTCCCCAGTTATGGACATCTTGAGTATCTAGTACTTGGATTATCATGTGAATCTCAACATGTTACTCTAAAATTTAATTTTGTTGGGTTTTGTTTAAGTGATGATGCTTAATTGGGATTGAGAATGTTGTCAACCATTCTCAATGTTTAACAACTACCATGATAGTTAAATAAAATTTATTCCTTTGCAGTAGGGAAAAATTGGCTTTTCACAAAACTGTAACCATAGAGCTTTCCACCAGCCAATATGCATATAGTATAGCTGTTTCATTACATTACTCTCTATGTGTTACCTTGCCAGCATATTCCATGTGCTGACCCGTTTCGGGCTGCAACGTTAATATTGCAGACTTTTTAGATGACGATTAAGGAGTTTTAGGTCGTGGTTCTATACTCAGTGATGCCGTTGGAGTTGATGGACTCACTTATCTTCCAAGCCTTCCGATGTTATCGTTATTAGATGGCCTTAAGCCATATTTATTGTAATAAGTTCTCTATTGAGACACTCGGTGTAATAAGTGTGTGATTGCTACTCTGTTATAAATCCCCCAAGTACTGTGTGGTGTCAGCATTACTGATCCAGGGATGACACCTGAGCACAGAGATCAGACTGTTTAAGGTCTGGTCGCTACAGATATGGGCTTAATGTTTCACCTCCCAACTTATTTATCATATAGATAATTGTCAACAATAATAATTCATGATCAAATATATTTGAATGGCCATATATGCTTGGATCTTTCCCCACCACATGATGCTGGCCAACTAAAGAATAATTGAGGTTGAAATAAGAAGGAATACTATTGACTCTTGCATAAAAGTAAATACATGATAGTAAAAGATAGGCCTTCTTAGAGGGAAGTAGAGGTTGTCATGTGCTTTTTAATTTTGGATGTGCCAACTCTTAATGCAAATGAATGTAACGTTGTATTGCCCTTTGTGATAGCAACCTTTATTATGTAGTCCGTCGCTTTTATTTCTTTACGATCGCAAGTTCGTACAACGCTTATTTTCCCTTATAATAAAAGATCATACATATTTAGGAGCATTTTTTATTGCTTTTTGCACCGATGACAACTTACTTGAAGGATATTATTCAATCCATAGGTAGATATGGTGGACACTCATGGCAAGAACTGGGTTTAAAGGTTTTGGATGCACAAGTAGTATCTCTACTTAGTACAAAATTTTGGCTAGGAAAATATCCTAAGCAAGCACCACATGTTGGAGGATCCATAACACTATAACTTCTATACAAATATACCCAAACATAACTCACTACGTTGTCTTCCTTGTCCAACTTCAAGTAATTTGCTCAAGTTTGAAAATAATTAATGGGGTTCACAATCATAGAAGATGTCCAAGATAGTATATTTAGATGTGAAATCTCTCTTCCTTCAATATTGTTTCATGAATTGTTCAAGTGACCAATGTTGTGTTTGCTAACTTTCAATAATTTTTACCACCTATACTTCTTATATGTGAAGTCCTTACTCCCCATAGGATAAGCATATGAAACATATATAATTTCAGATTTATGATATTCAATTCATTCAACCATTTACTCATGGGATATAAGTGAAGCACGAGAGTAAATGACAAAACTACTCCAGAAAGATATAAGTGAAGATCAGTGAGTAGTCAAATAGTTTAATAGCCATGGGAGGACTCTCTCTCTCATTCAAGATTTCAGATCCAATGATTTTATTCAAACAACAAGGAGAAGCCTGCTGGTAGTGTCGCTGCCGGCAAGCTTTCCTTCAATGTTTTCAATGCAGCTACTTAAATTGTTGAGCAGACTCAAAACAAAGTAAGAGCACAAATGAACACGACATGGTTCCTCTGCGTTCAGGTTTCTCATACAAGCACAAAATCGTGCAAGGGAGATTGCAAATGTAACAAAGAATTTTTTAGTTGTCTTCCAACTTAGCTTTCTTTGCTGGACTCCTTGTCATACGAAATGGACGCCAACACCATTTTGAGTATAGTGGTACTCCACCTTCACTTACCCCTGGGAAACTTGCACGTGAGGAGTCAATTTGTCTTTGAGAAAAAGACAGGAGAGAAAGAGTGGTATGGAGACCTTGACGATTCATTAGCCATTTCATACAAATGAAAAAGTGCCGTAATACTACATGTATACATATACATAAACTGATATAAATAATGTAGTGGAACCACTAAGAACTTTGCCGAGGGTCGGCTAGCTGTCACACTCTCCCGATGATTCGGGCCTATAGGCCCGA
The DNA here is from genome assembly GCF_002162155.2 of Triticum dicoccoides. NCBI lineage: Eukaryota > Viridiplantae > Streptophyta > Magnoliopsida > Poales > Poaceae > Triticum > Triticum dicoccoides. The sequence goes on along the minus strand of NC_041384.1, from coordinate 283,637,896 downwards.
ACAAACGGCTAATCAAACTCGTAGCAGCTCGCGAGCGTAGCCAGGCACCCAACACTGTAAGGTGGATGCCCGCCAACACTGGGCGTACGCTTGTGAACGACTGGACCATTATGCACATCGTGTTGTTCAGCAGCCCCCAACATCATTCAATAGTGGTAAGGGCATCTTCAAGTCGCCTGTCCAGCATCACTTGTTGCTGATCTTGCTGGGTCCGCGGATCTGAGGAGCCCATCGACGCTTCGTCGGGCTTTGTAGTCTGTTGTGTTCGCTACGGCTGCTGAAGCTATTGCTGGGGTTATTGCTGTGGAGGCGACTACACAGTTGGCGCATGTCATGCCCAATATGCGATCTAACCACCTACAACATGGCCCTCGGTTTGAACTACTTGAGCTATTTGTGGACGTCGTGAGGGCTCCTCCTGTTAAGATTTTTTTATTATGTGAATCCAATCAAACTCTGGATGGTAGATCTCCACTCATCCATCTTGTACGCTGTTGGAGGGAAATTCAATAGCATATGGTCCTGCGCCATTGCCTCCATTGCTATCTAAGGCATGTTGGAGAGAGAAGAACGCTACATCGCTCGACTCCTGGCTGAGCCAGCAGGAGCGTCATTGCGGTCTTGCTGTCGTAATGCAGGTGCGACAGCAGGTTGGCATGGCGGGGGTGGCGCCTGAAGATCTTGAACCTGACCGACATGTGTCTTGCCATGTGGACGTTGCTGTGTATGAGCAACAACGCCGCTCAGAGTTGCGGCACGCCCATCTTGCGATGGACGCGGCGTGTGCTCCGATGTCGTTTCCCTCGCTGCCGCCGGTATTACTGGAGCTGGAGGATCCCTGCTCGCGCCCGATCGGGCAGTGTTGCTCCGATGGCTGCGCTCGCTGGTGCATCGAGGAGGTGGGAGTTGCGTGTCCGCACCACCCGTACCGTTGTTGCTGTCTTCGCCAGAGGGCCGAGGAAGATGACCGCCTCCAGCGCCTTCCCCACCCGTTCCCTCTGCAGTGGGGACGGCAACCATGCCGCCTATGCCAATCGTGCCTACTGCAGCATTCGCGCCGCCCGCTTCTGTGGCACCGCCTGCGCCACCCGTGGACACGCATGAAGGGACATTGGGTGTGGAAGGCTTCATTGTCATGGAGCCCTTCTTCTTGGGCACCATGGATGATGTGAATGGTGATGAAGCTCGATGTAATCAACATGATGTCTGCTGATCTAGGTTCACGCCAGTGATCCCCCTACCTGGCGCACCAAAGATGTCGGTGTGGACGACCATCTATGGGGCCATCTAGCCCCTTTGTGGTTCATCTAGGGAAATGCACAAAACGCAAAGAGCAAGATCAATAGAGGGTGTAGGGGTCTTTACCCAGGTTGAGGCCACCCTGAGGTTTAAAACCCTGCTTTGTGTATTGGGTGTGTGTATGAGGACACAAGTACAAGGAACACTTCCTCGGCAAGGTGTGAGAGGAGAGCTGCTGCACGTGTAGTTCTAACAAGAGTTGACCAACCTCTGTAAAAGTTGCCCTGGCCCTCCATTTATAGCTTAAGGGCTAACCATAGTGGAAAAATAGTAATTACATGTTGATTAGATAGCAAACAGTGCTATCATACCTAACTCCGCTGGACTAGGGCAAAGGCATTTAATGCTCTGTTAGGTGCCATGAGGAGGGGGAACCCTGGCAAGGTAGATGCACCGCATGTTCAGCCGCCTCCTGTAATCTTGACACGCCTCCTGGACGGGTGTCATTTAAAGGTAATACCCTTCCTCCAGCATGCTACCATGTGCCCGCCAAACCTCACCTAACCATCTGCGTGCTTGAGACCTCACCGATTAGTGACTAGCTGCTTAGTGAGGTGGAGCGCTGGTGGCTAGTGAGGGCTTGCCATCCATGGAGCTTGCCGGGCCCTTTGCCTTACCGACGCGGCCTTTCCAGCAAGGGGTGCTTTTGGTGCTCTATCTTCCTCCTTTCCCCAGTTAAGATCTAACAATGGGGTCTTGAAACTTTGTCTTCTTGATGTGCTCCTTGATCTCACAAAGAGCGGCTCTCTTGGCTTGGGCTTCTTCTCCATAGCTCATCAACCTTGGCCTTGGATTTTTAGTCCTCCGGCGAGATTCCTTGCTGGGGAACAACCCCTACCTATGCATAAGTCAGGGGTACCGGGGATCCCATCCTAAGTACAATGACAACTGCGCCAGGCCTATTGATTCGCACTACTTAAAAATGGCCTTCCCACTTCGGTGTCAACTTGTTTGAATTCTTGGTGGACTAAACTTGCCGAAGAACAAGGTCACCTTCCTCAAGACTCCTGGCGCGAACTTTGCGGCTATGATAGCGAAGCAAAACTTGCTGGTAACATGCAACACATACAACAGCCTGGAGACGATCTTCCTCAAGGAGCATGGCACCATCTTGACGCATCTTCTCTTTCTCAAGCTCATCATAACCGAGCACTCAAGGTGACCCATACATGAGTTCCGCGGGGAGAACTGCTTCTGCATCATGGACTAGGGAGAAGCGTGTCTAGCCAGTAGGTTGATTTGGTGTCTTCCTGAGTGACCAAAGAACCACCAGCAACTCATCAATCCAGCGTCTTCTGTGCTTGTGCAGCTTATCGAAAGTTCTCATCTTGAGACCATGCAATACTTCAACATTTGCCCTTTCCGCCTGGCCATTGCTCCTTGCGTGAGCAACTGATGCAAAAAAATCTTGCTGCCAAGGTCCTCGAGGTACTGCATGAAGGTGCAGCTCGTGAACTATGTGCCGTTGTCGGTGATAACCCTATTGTGCACTCCAATACGGCAGACCGTCCTTTGAAAAACTTGAGGGCTGATTATGCCGTCACCTTCCTCACTGGTTCCACTTTTGGCCACTTTGTGAACTTGTTGATTGCAACGTATAAGTACTCAAAGCCCCCGACAACATGTGGGAAGGGGCCCAGTATGTCGAGCCCCCCAGGCCAAGAAGGGCCATGAGAGAGGGATCGTTAGAAGAGCTTGAGTTGGTTGGTGCGATTGCTTCGAATGAAACTAGCATGCTTCACACTTTGTTACTAGCTCAGTTGCATCCTGGAGGGCAGTGGGCCAATAGAAACCTTGCCGGAATGCTTTCCCAACAAGGGCTGATCCTATGTGAGAGCCACATATTCCTCCTTGTATCATCGCCCATAGCTTCTGTCCATCTTCCCGATAAATACACTTCAATTTCACCCCATCTGGCCTTTTTCTATATAGGCCATTGCCGACAAACTGATACATACTAGACTGACGGGATACACTTTCAGCTTCTTCTTGATCTTCAAGAACTTCTCCTGTTTGAAGGAAATGAATGATCTGCTATGCCCATGCCGGAGCTTGTGACGCAACGACAAGTATTAAAGGCTTATATTCAGCTGCGGGAGCGCTAGCTTCAACGACAAGGACCTGGGTTCCTGCCTGTCGGATTTCGGGTTCTGGCAGACCCTTGAGGTTTGAACACTGGGGTGCGCGCGGAGATCTCTCCCCTACCGATCTACGTCCGATCCTCTTATGCAAACTAAGATGAAAATGATGAACAACACAAGAGACACAAGGTTTATAGCACCGTTGTGGTGTAATACCCTACTCCAATGTGTGGTGTGGTGGATTGCCTCAGGGGCTGATGATGAATAGTACAAGGGAAGAACAGCCTCGCGAGAGGTGTTCTTGAGCTCGTGCGATGAACTGCTAGGGTGAGTTCCGTTGCCTCTCTTTCTCTCTCTGCTAGGGTTCTACCAGATCTCTCGATGTTCTCGGGGTGTCTAGATGTCTGTCTGCCCGTCTCTCTCTCTTCTGGGTGTCCCCCTTCCTTTGTGGAGGCTAGCTCTATTTATAGAGGCCCTGGGCCTCTCCTCGAATAATTGAGCGGGAAGGGCACCAACAATTGGCCATTTTGAAGAGGAACATCTAGTACAAGTTATCCTGACCAAAAGTGGTCTTCGGCTGCCAAAAGCACTGGTGATGACGCCGTCTTGGGCTCCATGGTGACCTCCATCCTGCCGTCCGGCTGGTCTTGGTTTCGTTGCACCGGAATGACAACCTTTGCCTGATACCTTGGCCGGTGCTTGCCCCCTTTGCACCAAAGGGGAAATAAGGACCCTATGCAGGCCGCCGCCCGCCTGCCGCCCGCCTGGCCTTGATCGTCATGGCTTGCGTCACGGGATCCTTGCGAGGTACCCCTGCCTTGATCTCTCTGCCTCCTCACGAGCCTGCCTGATGAGGCTGCCTCTGAGGAAGCTTCCTGTCGTCCGTCCCGCGAGGCTTGGCCCCTCGCGAGGGTCTTGAGCTTGCGTTGATGAAGATGGGCCGCGTTGGGCCCCCACTTGAGCCATGTCGCAGGCCGCAGGCAGGAAAGTCTGGGGACCCCCGTTCCCAGAACGCCGACAGTAGCCCCCGGGCCCAAGGCGCGCGCGTGCTTGGCTTAGCAGAGAAGCGAAGGGGCAAGCGCGAAGCGCCGCGGGCCCTAACAACCTGCAGCCTTGGCCGCCGCGTGGTGGTTGATTGGATGTGGGCGTCTGCACTTCCCACAAGCCTTGCTACGCGCCCGGCTAAACGGACCCGTAGTTGCACACAATTGTTCCTCTTTTGGCTGCCTGCTCGCCTCTTACCTTTCCTTCTTCTCCAAGCTCCAACCTCCACCGCCAATCCAGCTCGAGCTCTTCCCCTTCCCCAACGCCATGGCACCAACGAAGAAGGGAAGGGGGAAGAAGCCCGCGCCTTCGTCCTGCGCACCTCCAGTGGCGGCCCCCGCCGTCGATCGGCCAATCATACTCAACCCGGAAGCCTTGGACAAGGTCCACTCCGCCCTCGCTTCCATCTTCAACGAGTGCGGCCGGACCATAGTTTGGCCCGCATCCCGCGCCTTTCTTGCTAGGACCGTCACGGAGGTCCGATTCTTCGCTGATGCCTTATGGGCAGGTCTAGTTCCCCCCTTTTCTGCTTTCTTCAATGCTATGCTCTCCCATTATCAGATCCACATGATGCACCTCGGGATGGAGTCCATTACCCTTTTGGCTGTCTTCGCTTTTGTGTGCGAGGCGATGATAGGCATCCCTCCTTCTGTTGCCTTGCTGCGCCACTTCTTTTCTCCGCGCCTGAGCGATCCCACCCAGTGCTCGGGATGTGTAAGCTTCTTCGCCGTGCCTGAAACGGCTGCTTCATGGATTGACTTCAGCCTTCTGCCTTCTTAGGCCAGGTTCAGAGAGCGGTGGCTGTACGTGGACGTCGGGGTTCCCAGCCCCTTGCTCTCGCACCCGACCTTACCTGCTGTTCCCAACCCAGGCTGGGGTCATGAACCGCTTGCGAGCCCCCGGCTCGCTTTCGTCTGGCCCCGCTTCAAAAGTTTGAGGGCGCATAATGTGACAGCGCCCAAGGTGGTGATGGAGTTCCTTCTGTGTCGCGTTGCTCCTCTCCAGTGCCACTCTCGCCGTATGTGGGACTTTGCGGGGCGCGGAGACCGCATGCGGCTTCAGGAGGAGTATTTGGCGTCCGAAGTGCTGCGGACAGTGCTCTGGGTTCTGACTGGTGATCCTTTCCCAGGCAGCCTACGGAGCGGTGGCGTCCTTCTGTACCTTTGTTCCGGCAGGGCTGATTTCGTGAAGCAGATGCCCAGCTTCGACGAGTGGGGGCTGCGCCCGGCTGGCCTCACGGGGCCGCGCGAGAACCCAGTTGTCATGGTTTGTTCCCCCTGCTGCCCACAGCGGTCCCTCCTTAGGCGACAGAGCAGGGAGAGAGCCGACGGGAGCTGAAGTGGCTGATGTCGAGGTGGTGGCTCCGCGTGAAGCCTCGGAGGCGACATCTCCCGAGGCCCGCCCTGGGGCGGTGGTTGATGCAGGGTTTTGGCCTTCGGCTCCTGAGGCCGGGGCTCCCGAGCCCCCAGCCATTCTTCGCGAGGCGACGCCCGACGGTGCCCCCAAAGCTGACTCCTCCGGCACCGACAATCCTGAGGCTTCTTCTGCGCCCCAGGCCGACCCCCGCCCCAGGCGCTTGGGTCGGTTTCGTGTAGACTTCGAGGCTCTTCGCAAGAGGAAGGGGGCCTCAGGCGGCAGCGACCGCCCTTGCCACTTGTTGAAGCGCAGGAAGTACTTTGCCATGGACGAGTAAGCCTTCTTCTTTCCCTGCTCATTTGCTCTGTTATCCTTGTGGCTAATTGTGTCCCTTCAGGTCCCGCCTTGCTGAGTCCGTCGAGTCGACCCAAGAGCCGGCCCCCGCAGCTTCGCCCCCTTTGCTGGCTCCGGGTCTGCCGAGCTCGGGTGGCGCCCTCGCCGCTGGACCGGTTGGTGGGGTGATCTGCTTCGTAGGGCACCTCGAGCTTGCTCGCCCGACGCCCTTTCTTCACGAGTCTTCTTGGGGCGCGTCAGGCTTGCCCCGCGGCCCTTCTCTGGTCATAGAAGGCGAATGGCTGAGGTCTGTCCTTGGCTCCTCCTCCGTGGGTGGATCGACGTCGGGCCGGATTCTCAGGGCGGTCCATCCGGCGACGGCTGGGGCGGCAGCCCCCTGCCCCACGCCTAGGGGGCTTACCGCCTCGAGGCCGTTTACATGCTCCAGCGGAAGAGGGTGATGTGGAAGATGTGCTCAGGCGCGCTCGGGAGCGTCGTGCCCTTCGTGAAGGGTTCCTCCAGGGGGCGCCGGACGCGGTGAACCGGGTCGGAGCAAAGCTTGCTGCCGAAGATGCGCGCCTCGAGGCTAGAGGCCTGCGCCTTGCTGAGGAGAGGCGCAAGCTGAAGGTCTCCATTGCCCTCGCGTGTCATCAACATGACCTTGACAACGCGAAGGCCGAAGCGTCGCTGGCGGCTTCGCGGGAGGCCTGCTCCTAGGCCGTCGATGAGGCTCGGGAGGCAGACCGACGACGCCAGGATGCGGAGGAGCGCGTATGGGAGCTCCAAGCCTAGAGAAACTCCCTGGAGTAGCAAATAGAGCTGCGCCACGCGGCCCTTGGGTCGATGCAGGAGGCCACTGTCGACCGGGCGGAGCTCCAGAGGCGCGAGGAGGCGCTGACGCTCGAGGCCGCCGAGCGCAGCCTTGAGCTGGAGCGGTTGGACACGAGGGAGCGCCTGGCGGGCCAGGCGGAGGACGATGTTGCGGCACGCGAAGCCCGGGTCTAGGAAGAGGTCGACCCCCGTGTGGCGGGAGCTCGCTCGGTCCTCGAGTGCAAACACGAGGTGAGGTTGATGTTGATCGGCGCCGAGGCTGAGGGCAGGACAGCGGCTGTCGGTGTCAAAACCGGCGGATCTCGGGTAGGGGGTCCCGAACTGTGCGTCTAGGCCGGATGGTAACAGGAGACAAGGGACACGAAGTTTTACCCAGGTTCGGGCCCTCTCGATGGAGGTAAAACCCTACGTCCTGCTTGATTAATATTGATGATATGGGTAGTACAAGAGTAGATCTACCACAAGATCGAGGAGGCTAAACCCTAGAAGCTAGCCTATGGTATGATTGTTGATGTGTATGTTGTCCTACGGACTAAAACCCTCCGGTTTACATAGACACCGGATAGGGTTAGGGTTACATAGAGTCGGTTACAATGGTAGGATATCTTCATATCCGTATCGCCAAGCTTGCCTTACACGCCAAGGAAAGTCCCTTCCGGACACGGGACAGAGTTTTCAATCTTGTATCTTCATAGTCCAGGAGTCCGGCTGAAGGTATAGTCCGGCCATCCGGACACCCCCTAATCCAGGACTCCCTCAGTAGCCCCTGAACCAGGCTTCAATGACGACGAGTCCGGCGCGCATATTGTCTTCGGCATTGCAAGGCGGGTTCCTCCTCCAAGTACTTCATAGAAGATTTCAAACACAAAAATAGTGTCCGGCTCTGCAAAATAAGTTTCCACATATTGCCATAGAGAGAATAATATTTACACAAATCTAATCTGCTGACGTATTCTACATTGTGACATCACACCACGACCAAGCTTTTATTCGAACCGTTTTACTGTCCCATCTCAGCGCGTTATGCGAGGCAGTTTCCTTGGCACGTCTTGTTAAAGCAGAGATCGTGTCCCCTTATTCCGGGATTCTCATCAATACGGGCGTGGGTAACCCAACCGCTTCTAGGACTCCTAGATTATAGGCAAGTCCAAGCGGACACGGAGAGGACGCTTGATATTCACCCTCTTTATAAAGGGGACAATGCTTTTATTTTTCCCTCCTGTGCTCAATCGAATCCTTCCCCCACCTCAAGCTCAAACGCCCGAAGCTCAGGTCAGGTGCTCCGAACCTCCAGTCATGTCCGGATCTAGCCTTCAAGGCCGATGGATGCCTTCCTCCGTCACGGAAGAAGAAATCAAGAAGTTGAGGGAGGCCAGATATCTGACCGCCGAGATTTTGCATCGGCTGCCTCCCCGAGGGCAGGCCGTGCCCACCCCCGAACCCAACGAGAACGTCGTGTTCGTTCCCCACTTCCTCCTAGGTCTAGGTCTTGCCCTGGATCCTTTCGTCAGGGGTTTGATGTTTTACTATGGGCTAGATTTTCATGATCTAGCTCCGGACTCCTTTCTTCATATCACGACATTTATTATCGTGTGCGAGGCCTTCCTCCGGGTTACCCCTCACTTTGGCTTATGGCTCAAGACCTTTGAAGTGAAGCCGAAGTTGGTCGAGGGGGAGCATGCAGTGTGTGGAGGTGCGTCAATACGCAAGATGACGGGAGCTCTGTGGCCCAAAGGTTCTATCCCAGAGGTGTCTGAATTGTGGCAATGGGAGTGGTTCTACATCACGGCTCCTAGAAGTGCCAAGTGGGCGCCCCCCTGTTTTCTGCTCGGGCCCCCCACCACAACTGATGTCATGGATCAGCAGAGGTCTGAGCAGGGGGCCAGCCAAGGACGTGCCTATACTGCAAGGCCACATTCGAGATCTCTTCAATGGAGATTTCAGTTTGGTTGCGGTGATACAGGTTATGCTGGTTCGTCAAGTCCAGCCTTGCAAACGCCGGCCTCTTCGTCTGTGGGAGTTCAATCCTGAGGGACCGCGTGCCATTCAAAATTTTCTCGGCCTGACGCACGAGGAGATGTACAAGTCATTCTTCGGACCTCAGACGGAGTGTCCGAAAATCACCAAGGATGTGGGCCTGAGTAGCAACCGCACCGCCGAACAGGTAAGGCATCTTTCGGCCGAACATACTTTCTCTACTTTGTTACGAAGTTATCTCTGAGAGTTTGCTTTTTGACCTAGACTGGCTAACAAAGGCGAAGTTGATTCGGTGTTCGGCCCCCTCCCTGAGGGTTTGGAAAATCCGGTATTAGAAAAGATGCTCCAGACCGCACCTTGCCCGGAGCCCTTGAAGGAAGATACTGTGGAGGATAATGCGGGCGGACGCGGGCCCCCAACGCTGCCCACTCTAACTGAGGGAGCGAGCATCTCCATGAAGGAAGGTGACCAGAAGAGGAAAAGGGCTGTGCCCGGGGATTCGGAAGCCGAAGATTCCAAACGGGAGAAGAAGTCTCCCAGGGAGGGCCCTACCTCGGGGGGCGCTGTTGCCGCACAAAGTCCGCGGGAGGATCGATTCTCTCACGAGTTGTGAGTGACCCGAAATACCTTTAATAGTACAGATATGCCATTTTTTGTCTGAGACAATAACCACCGCATATATTTTGCAGTTCGGGCCTTAGCCCCTCTCAAATGAGCTCATCTTCGGGGGATCTTCTTCCAGAGATGATGGAGAGCGAGACACCTCCTCTGGATTCCTCCGCTCCAGAAGCGGGCGACCCTGAAGTGTCGTCACGGAGGGCCTCTCCGAGCCCGGTGAGGCCAGAAGATAATCCCATTGACCCCCGAAGCTCCCAATGTCCGGCTCCCGAAGAGAGCAGACAAAAGAGTCCGGCACCGTCTAGTGTGCAATCGGATGTTCTGAGGGAGTTGGTGGGGCGAGTGGCCATCTCAGATGAACACCGTGTGCTGATGAACACGGTGATGGAGAGAATATCGTCCGCCGAAAGCGGATTGCATGAAGCTTTTATGAGTCTACTGACAGGCTTTGAGGTACGTAAAAGAATGTATGATAACCCTGCACATGTTAGGTGTGCCCTGTGTAGATAGTATCCCCTGAGACTCTGGTTGTCGTCGGAAACGACGACGAACAGAGGATCATATTCCCAGGAAATAACCATAATGCCTTTATGTGCAGGTGATGGAAGCTCTGGTGGCTAGCTGGACTAGCGAGTTTGCCCATTTAGAACGGCAATTGGATGCGGCAGACGCCGACATCGAGCTTGTTAACAAAAGGCTTGACGAGGCACAAGGTAAGTACCAATATCTGGTAAATGCCACATAGAAAGAGCAGCATGATGCCAGTATCTTAAATATGTTGTTACTGTAGATGGAGCTGCCACTATTGAAGCCTTGCAGGCAGAACTTGCCCGAGCCAAGGAACAAGCGAGGTTAGGTAATGCGGCTGCTGTGAAGGCGGCCGAAGAGTTGTAGGCCGAGAAGGCCGCGCATGGCGAGACCCGAGACAAGATGGCCAAGATGGTTATGGAATTAAAAGCCGCCGCCGACCGGTGCCGGGTTCTTGAAAAGGAAAACCAAGCGAAGGCATCGGACCTTGAGAAGGCTGCTGCGATGAAAAAGGATCTCCGCTCTGCTATAAGGGCAAAGAAGGAGGAGCTGCGGGAAGCCGGGGATATTGTAGTTGGGAAATCCTTTATGTTGCGGAGGAAATTCGGAGATCCACGGTATGCTCCTCTGGATCGGCTGTGGAGTTCGAAGGATGTGTATATGGATTTGGCAGCGAGTGCTGCCGATGCGGCCAAGTACTTCCAGGGTCAGACAGACCGTGGAGTAGACTAGCTATTTTGGAGACAATTCCATTCTCCCGAGCGCCCACTTTCATTGACTGACCAATTAGCTGAATGGGCCGAACTAAACAGGTTGTCCAGACTCTCTATGAGGTCTGTTGTGGATCAGCTGTGGCCGGGAAGGTCAAAACCGAACAGCTATTTCAGCTTGGTGCAGCAGGTCCTTGATGTGGTGCCGCACATTAATGCGACGAGGAGGTCGGCGTGCATAGAGGGTGCACGGATGGCATTTGCCCGTGTTAAAACATACTGGGCGGAGATGGATGCTACCACTGTTGCAGCACGAGATTCAGCCATAGGTCGAAGGGCTGCTGAGCACTACTTTGAAGAAGTTCTTGAGGGTGCCCATTTGATAGAGACCCAGTGCTCAAAAAATATTATGTTTGAGTGATATGTAATCTCATTGTAAGTGAAATGCTTTTATAAATTTTTATAAGGCTATTTTTATACTTTTGCCTGAAAGTAATATGATGCCTCCTGGGCGGCCGTTTATGTATACCTGTGTATAACCTGAAAGATTGTAGTCATTGGCTTCAACCCCCATGCATATAATGCGGAGGTGCTCGCAAAAACACGCATTCACACTTAACCCAATGTCTTGGTCCTATTAAGGAGGTGATAGCGGAGCGAGCGAGGCAACCGGACTATAATGCTTTAGCACTTTCACTTAGCCATAGGAGTTTGACAGTGGGGCTACTAGATAGCTCCTGGTGGCTCCGCACTCTCCCGGTTCCGGGGTGCGTACATGCCTGGCCGGAAAACGGCCCTTCGTTAAGGCGGAGGAATTCTAACATTCTCACAGGTCATCAAGTGGTTGACCAGTCCCACGCTATATCATGACAGTCAGTTTTCGGCTTTCTCTACTGAGGTGCTCGTCCGGATGAACCAGGGCACAATCGCAGTAGTTCTCCTGGTGCTACCTTAGCCGGTAAAGCGGAACATAAGGCACCAAAACACAGGAGCCGGGAAAACCCAACATTTGACCAAAGATAATGATTCGGAGCTGATGCATATAGGGCCAAACTCGCGACGCCGAACACTCCCTAAGGTATTCGGTCTTTGTGGTATAAACCGGGCCTAAATAATGTCCTTTGTAAGAAGCCCCTTGTGTCTAGGTACGTGCATTGTTCTGGCGTGGCCACATGCCAAGACATCAGCATCCTTCTCAACGGTGGATATGTATCAACAAGAGACAGTAAAAAAGGTTTACGCAGGGTCTTAATCTAAAAATAATCCTTGGAGCGGGTCCCTGCTGCACGTCTGCGCCTGTGTCTCCGTTGTGCCGTATCCTGGACGGGTGTAGCACGATGATCGTCTGTAAAAGAGAGGAAGTTAAGTGAAAAAGTTGTCGTGCAAAAAAGATAGTTTTTAAAGAAACCATGTGTAATTCAAGATGATAAGAAATTGCTACTTGTCTGCGCGTGTTGAGCCCCTTGTATTGACAAATAGGGGTGTGACCACTTATTTCCGTATAAATAGCGGCGCCAGACTTGATTAGTTGTATCTGAGGTCTTGACGACCTATTGGATGCTTTCGTTTGTCCGGGCACCTTTAGTGTGCGGCGGCCAAGGCAGCCTCACTCTCTTCGGCGCGCAGAGATCGCTTGATATTTCCATGCACTGTAATGATGCCACGTGGACCGGGCATCTTGAGTGTGAGGGAGGCATAGTGCGGTATTGCATTAAAGCGAGCGAAAGCTTCGCGTCCGAGCAGTGCTTGATAGCCACTTTGACACGGAGCGATGTGGAAAGTTAATTGCTCGCGATGGAAGTTATCGGGGGAGCCGAATATAACTTGTAGTAAGAGGGAGCCCGTACAACGAGCCCCTGGGCCTGGCGTTACTCCTTTAAAGGTAGTATTGCTATGGCGAATTTGTGTTGGGTCTAACCCATCCTGTGGATTGTATCCTGATATATTAGGTTTAGGCTACTGCCGCCGTCCATCAAGACCCTTGTGAAGTAATATCCGCCAATTACTGGGTCTAATACCAAGGCAGCCCATCCTGCGTGTCGGATGCTTGCTGAGTAATTGCGATGGTCGAAAGTGATCAGTTGAGATGACCAGTGGCAGGACTTCGTAGTGGGAGGCACTTGGGTATACTTTGCTGGGAGTGCCGTATTGTTTTTTCCCTTGAATATGTGTAACACGTTTACTGTTTTGACTTCTGGTGGAAATTTCTTTTGTTCCGCCATGTCTTTCTTGGGAGGCTCGTCCTCGTCTTCACTTGGTGTATCCTCCCCCTTATGTACGGCGTTGAGCTTGCCGGACTGCTTGAAGACCCAACATTCTCTGTCGGTATGATTAGCAGGTTTACCAGGGGTACTATGGATCTGACATACTTGGTCCAAAATTTTGTTGAGGCTGGACAGTTCATCCCTGGTGCCTTTAGGTGGCTTTTGACCTGGCCGAGAGCTTTTGAATCCGGCATTTACTGTCGTGCCCTTCGTGCTGTCTTCTTTATTCCGACGTTTGTTATTGCTGTTGCGCCATGATTTCCCGTTTCCATCTCTAACTTCAGATGTACTGGGGCCGCTGCTGCTGCACCTGGCTAGCCAACTGTCCTCCCCCGCGCAAAAGCGGGTCATGAGGTTTGTTAATGCGACCATCATTCTCGGCTTATTTTGGCCGAGGTGTCTGGCGAGCCATTTGTCACGGACGCTATGCTTGAAAGCTGCTAAGGCTTCGGCGTCCGGACAGTCAACAATCTGGTTCATTTTAGTAAGAAACCTGTTCCAAAGCTTTTGGGATGACTCTCCAGGCTGTTGAGTTATATTACTCAAATCGTCCGCATCCGGAGGTCGGACATAAGTCCCTTGAAAATTTGCCCGAAAGGCGTCTTCGAGCTCTTCCCAACTTCCGATGGAGCTTTCGGGGAGTCCATTGAGCCAGTGACGAGCTGGCCCTTTGAGCTTGAGGGGTAGGTACTTGATGGCGTGGAGATCATCTCCTCGAGCCATATGGATATGAAGGATGTAGTCCTCAATCCAGACCCCAGGGTCTGTTGTTCCGTCGTATGCCTCTATGCTTACGGGCTTGAATCCCTCTGGAAATTCGTGGTCCAGCACCTCATCGGTGAAACATAGGGGGTGTGCAGCACCCCTGTAGCTGGGTGTACCGCGTTGTTCGGATTTTTGTTGTCTTGCTTTGTATGCTGGGGCGCGCTTGCGTGGTCCATAGATGGATCTGGTTGCGCTGTCCTTTGGGGGCGAGCCTTCGCATGGGTCGCGTATTGTATTGTGAGCGGCATTGTATGCCGCTCTGTGTTGGTAGAGGGGTCGTCTATCCGACCAGGTGGCTGCTTTGATATTTGGTTGTGGGGGTTCTGAGGCCTCCTCATCGAATTCGGGTAGCAGCTTCCGCTTTGGGTAGCTTTTGGAAGGGCGATTGTCGCCGTACCTTGCTGCAGTGTTGAATATTTTACTCCATCTGAATTGGAGTGTGTCTTGCGTGGTCTTGAGCCTTTGTTTCTGCTTTTTCAGGCTCCTCGCGGTGGCAACAAGCCTTTTACGGGCAGTCTGTTGCTTCGGGTGTTTGTCCGGCGTTATGTCGTCTGGATCATTATCCTTGATAGGATTTGTTTGTTCGGTTTGATTATCCGGATTGCCGTTGTCTCACAGTGATTTGCCCTGCTCCAGCGCTGGATCTGCGTGATTGCTATTCCTGTCGAGGCAGGATTTGGGGCGGCGTTTGCGTCGCCGCTTTGACTGCTTTTCGAGGGAACAAGCCTTCGGTGCATCCTTCCGCTCCTCGTCGTCATCTTTTGGTGCGTCCACCATGTATACGTCATATGATGAGGTGGCGTTCCAGGGCCCAATAGGCGCTGGTTCTTTGTCGTCTCCTTCATCGGCGTCCGTACCGTCGATGTCTCCGGAGTCGAAGTCATGTCGGTTAAGTCGTCGACAGTGGCTACAAAGTGGGTGGTGGGTGGGCTTGGAATTTCTTCATCGTCTGTACCCCAACCTTGCTGACCGTAGTCCGGCCAGGGCTCTCCTGATAAAGAGAGAGACTTTAGTGACTTCAGGATATCGCTGAGAGGCGAGTGCTGAAAGATGTACGCGGCAGTGAACTCCATGATCGGCGCCCAATTGGATTTGATCGGCAGGGGCACGGAGGGCTCGGAGTCCGGCTCCTTGGAGTCACGAGTCTTGCAGAGTACGGGGCTGGTGCTTGGCTCAATCACCGTTGGGGTCGCAGCCCCTGAGGTGGCGTCCAACCGCCCATCCTCGATCGGCGCAGTTGGCTCCGAATTAAGGGTCGGAGCCGATGCGGGTGCGGCCTCTAGGGCACTGTTCGGCGGTAGAGCTAGATCATGCTCGTCGTGATAGTGCAGCGCGCTCAACAGTGGCTCGAATCCGTCGAAGATCAAGTCCCCGCGGATGTCAGCCGTGTAGTTAAAACTTCCAAATTTGACCTGACGGCCAGGGGCGTAGCTTTCGATCTGCTCCAGACGGCCAAGCGAATTGGCCCGCAGTGCGAAGCCGCCGAAGACGAAGATCTGTCCGGGGAGGAAGGTCTCACCCTGGACTGCATCACTATCGATGAACGTAGGAGCCATCGAGCCTAACGGTGACGACACAGAGGAACTCTCAATGAAAGCACCAATGTCGGTGTCAAAACCGGCGGATCTCGGGTAGGGGGTCCAGAACTGTGCGTCTAGGCCGGATGGTAACAGGAGACAAGGGACACGAAGTTTTACCCAGGTTTGGGCCCTCTCGATGGAGGTAAAACCCTACGTCCTGCTTGATTAATATTGATGATATGGGTAGTACAAGAGTAGATCTACCACGAGATCGAGGAGGCTAAACCCTAGAAGCTAGCCTATGGTATGATTGTTGATGTGTATGTTGTCCTACGGACTAAAACCCTCCGGTTTATATAGACACCGGATAGGTTAGGGTTACATAGAGTCTGTTACAATGGTAGAAGATCTTCATATCCGTATCGCCAAGCTTGCCTTCCACGCCAAGGAAAGTCCCTTCCGGACACGGGACGGAGTCTTCAATCTTGTATCTTCATAGTCCAGGAGTCCGGCTGAAGGTATAGTCCGGCCATCCGGACACCCCCTAATCCAGGACTCCCTCAGCGTCCATCAAGGCCAAGTTGGTTGAAGAGACGCGGCGTGCGGATTCCTCCGCAGTCGCCCTTGGTGCAGTGCATGCGGAGCTGTCCTCTTCCTAGGCGGAGCTGCTTCTTCTTCAACGGAGGGTCGATGACGCCGAGGCCGTCGCGCAGCGGAGTGAGGACAAGCTCCGTCGGTGGCGGGTTCTGGAGCACGTGCACGCCCCATGCTTCAAACGCTCCGAGAAAGGGCCAACACAGCTTTGGGCTACATCTGCGAGGCTGCCGCTAGGGAGCCGCAGGAGGTCAACTACGCGGGCAACCTCCAATTTTTCACCGATGTGGTGATGCTCCTGGAGAACCGGTCCGAGAGGTCCCGCTGGCTTGTCGAAGAGAGGAGCCGAGCCTTGCTTGGGCGTGCCTTCTCCCGCGTCTTCAGCCATCTGCAGGACAGGGACCCCCACTTCGACTTCGACGCTACCATCGCACCCGTGCCCACTGCCGTCCGGGGCGACCTGGCGCGGTGGGTGGTGGACAACGTGGATGCCCTCGTCAGGGCCTTTGTGTCCAATGACGACGGCGTGGTTGTGGGCGCCAATGAAGGCGATGTTGTGGACGAGCCTGGCGCTGATGGAGATGCCGCCGGCGGCGGCGGGAATGCCGACGGTGCCAGTGATGCCTCCGAGGACGCCCAAGACGCGGTGAGTGATATGTCCGACTGACCGCATGTCTCCGCAGATTATCCTACATGAAGGAGACTCGGGCTTGGCCCTGAAGAATGTAAGAGCATTTTGGGAGGGGAAGCCCCTCATGTAAAGATTTGTAATCCGTACTCTGGTGAGCACAACATTATGCGTGAGTTTAGTCGCTAGCCCGATGATGGTTCGGTTGATTTGTTTACCTTCCGGCCCTGGCGTGCCCTGAGCGGGCCTGCGGGGGGATGCTATGCCTCCGGCCTCTTTAGATTATCCTACTGATCCTGTGACGAGGACCTCCGGAGAGGGTGCGGAGACAGTGGTCCCGGCTGTAGGCGTGCCTGGCCCGGCCTGGCTCGCGAGGGGCTCGTGAGGAGGGGGCAGCTGACGCTAGCTTGGGGCACAAATCCGAAACCAGAACACGAGAGATTGCTCGAACGAGACTAAACACCCCTTCCCCAGACGCACGCAAGCTTCGAACTCAAATCCAACTTAAATCCAACCGAAGAAACTTGCCGACAAGGAAGAAGCAAAAAAGCAAGAAGGCAGAAGAAAAGCAAAAAAGCCGTGTCTGGCACCTAGTCTAGTCTTCGACGTCTTCTCACTAGCGCGGAGCTAAGTGCTACCACTTGGCATGGGCGGGAGCCCCAGGGCCTGAGGCCGGCGCTCCTAAGACTCCGGGGCGTGTACAGCCCCACTCATTATTATGTGAGAGTGTAATGGGGCAGCGAGCTTCACAGGCACTGGGCCTTCTTCACAGGTACTGGCCTTGCTTCATATCGCCAGGCGAGGGCCCCGCCTTGCGCCTCACTCTGCCGCCATTGACGGCGACCAGAAACCAAGGATGACACCAATGGGGTAGATGGTCGCCAGCGGTTCCCCCGACGACCACGGGTCCTCCGCCGGGGGCAGGCCATGGGGCACCTCCCCGGCGGAGGGCCTACCTCCTGAGAACACCTTGGCCCGACCGCCGCGAGGGTGAGTCTGGATCTCGGCCCCTTTCCTGTAGCCCCCTGCACCCTCCTCCTAAGGGATAAGAGGCTGCAGCATTGGGGCAGCCATCCGCTGCGGCGACCTGTACCTCCTGCGACCCATGGTTAGCGTAAGCTTGATCCTGAGGGATGAGTGGTACCCGATAGTTGCTGCGGTCAGTGCGATTGTCGATGCTCTCTTGGGGTTCTTGAAAGAGCTCGGCTTCCGGCGCCTCCTCGTCCCAGCCGGGCCCGAGGAACGAGCCGTGACCTCCTTCCAGCTCGCGCCCTTGATCCACCATGCGAGGTACATAGGCCTCCCAGGCGACCACCTCGTGGACCTCGCTGTAGCGCCCCGTATGCCACGCAGTCTGGCTTGGGGCGTCTGTAACATCCCAAATTTTCAATTTGGAATGTTATACATTAGATCATCATTGCATATCATATTTTATTTGCTTTTGGTTTTGATCCTAGAAGTTCTACGCAACTCAAGGACCACGGAGAGAGTTGGGGATTTCGTTATTTTCATATTTGAGTTTTCTCAAAAATTGAGAATAGGATCATTTGATTTTAATTATTTTATCATCAATTATTTCTATTACAAAAATATGAGAGAGGGAATAAAATGACTTTCCCAAAATAAAGACATATTGAGGATTTAATAATAAAATCAAATAAGATTATATTTCGGAGTTTTTCGGTATTTTATTTGAATTTAGGAAAAATGTGCGTTTTTCAAAATTGCCTTTAGGCCCCAAATAAATGTGCACCTTGTGCGGCTTGATTTTAGAAGCCCGGGAAAGTTTATTTCATGATTTTTGGAGTCCGTTTAGTATTTCTTTTTATTTTTCTTCTGCGCGTAATTATTAAAAAAAATGCGCATCGACCTAATCGGGCCGTGTCCGACTAGGACTCCTGGCCCGGCAGGCTTTATAAGCCGCAGCCCAGCCCCGGGCCAAACCCTAGCCGCCAGCCCCGCCCGCCCTCGAGCCCCGCGCCGCCGCCGCTTGCGCCGCCGCTTGCGCCGCCGCCTGCCGCCGCTCGCCGCCGCCGACTCCTCAACGGACCCCGCCGCCGCCGACCCGCCGCCCGAGGTGCCTCGATTTCTGCGCCGCCGTTTTTCTCGAAAAACCGTTCGGTTTTTTCGTCGGTTTTTCATCGGTTTTTCGTCGGTTTTTTGTTTCCGTTTTTTAGATCGGTTTTTTTCGGTTTAGGTTAAATAGCGAGCGTTCGCTCATTCGTTCGTTTTAACGAACATGTTCGTCGTTTAGATCCGGTTAATGAACGTTCGTTCGTTAATCCGTTCGTCATTTTTCTTTTTCTCGGATTTTCCGCGATTATTTTCTGATCGTGATTTCTGATCCGATGTTCGTTTTAGTATAACTTTTCGCTCGTTTATCGGAATCAGGCGATTCAAGCGCCTGGAGTTTCGTCTCAAAACCCTCTATCCGTTTAACGAACTTAAACAAGTTTTTGCCACTGTAAAAGTTGCCTTAGATCCAGATTAGTAGAACGAAGTTGTTTTCTTTCGCCGTTTGACTTTCGTTGCTTCGTTCGATTTGATTCTTTTTGTAAACCAGAGTTCTTAAGTTGAACTTTCTGGTTAGATCTCTTACTTGAGTTTTACCTGTGCATTAGATGAGTACTTATTGTATGCTTGTTGTTTGTCTGCGATAGAATACCCGGAGTGCGCCGCCTGTTACTTCGAATCTCTAGGTTTCGCGGATCATCAGCAAGGCAAGTAACACTTGATCATACCTTTCCCACTACCCAGTTTTATTGCATTAGATCAAAACCTCAAACATTGCATGATTAGGATCTAATTAAATTGTGGGATGGGAAGTAGTTGAGGTAGTACCTATTACTTGTTTATTATCAAACCTTTGGGAGTTACCTCTATGTTGCTTATTGTGCCATGCTATGCTAGTAGACGTGGATTGGGGGAGTGATATCCATGACAGATGTGAGTTTGTTAATTAATGGTTTATCTAAGGTGGCAACTTAAACACACATCTGGGTGGATTGAGGCACCTGGGTAATCGAGGATTTGCCTGTTTTCTTTTGGACCGCCACCCAGGCTCAAAGGGATCATGAGATTTTTCATGCTAGAAACTTCCGTGTGCAGCCACAAGCTATTATGGGCTCTAGCATAGTTGACTAAGTCGTGCGAACTCTTACAGTGGTAGACTAGCAGATGTAGGGGATGTAGGTGGTACGATCTACCCGATCGTAAGGTGCTAGCGCTTCTGAAAGACTATGTCTCGGTCATCCGTCTTCTCAAACACCATGTAGTGCGAGAAACCAAACGGAGGCGATCGAGTATTGTGGGGAAAAGTGCGCAAACCTCTGCAGAGTGTATAAACTAATCATGGTTAGCCGTGTCCCTGGTTATGGACATCTTGAGTATCTAGTACCTGGATTATCTTGCGAATCTCAACATGTTACTCTAAATTAATTTGGTTGGGTTTTGTTTAATGATGTCTAATTGGGATTGAGAATGCTGTCAACCATTCTCAATGTTTAACAACCACCATGATAGTTAAATAAATTTATTCCTTTCCAGTAGGGAAAAATTGGCTTTTCGCAAAACTATAACCATAGAGCTCTCCACCAGCCAAATATGCATATAGAATAGCTGTTTCATTCCATTACTCTCTATGTGTTAGATTGCCAGCATATTCCATGTGTTGACCCATTTTCGGGCTGCAACGTTAATGTTGCAGACTTTTCAGATGATGATTAAGGAGTTTTTAGGTCGTGGTTCTATACTCAGTGATGCCGTTGGAGTTGATGGACTCGCTTATCTTCCAAGCCTTCCACTGTTATCGTTATTAGATGGCCTTAAGCCATGTTTATTGTAATAAGTTCTCTATGGAGACACTCGATGTAATAAGTGTGTGATTGCTACTCTGTTATAATCCTCCGAGTACTGTGTGGTGTCAGCATTACTGATCCAGGGATGACACCGGAGCACAGAGATTGGACCGTTTGAGGTCTGGTCGCTACAGAGATGGTATCAGAGCACACGGCGACTGTAGGACACGGCCACTAAGCTAAAGACCTAGATCACTATTCACTCTCTTCTCTTCTGACCTCTCATCTTTTCTACTCTTTAGGATGGCGGATGCAAGGAACAAGTTCACGCAACCGGATGACGATACACCTTTTGGACGTCAATTGAAGGAAGTCACTAGATACCTGAACATAGGAGTACCAAGCTTCACCGGAACCTACAACGCCACTTTACCTGAAGAAGAGCGCTGGATGATTCAAGTTCAAGTTCCAAGAAGGACGTTCATGCCAGTCACTGAGCCCATAGAGTTTTCTTTTGATGCACCAACTTGGAGTCTAGGAAAGAGCATGACAGCTCACATCGCCATGGGACGCATTGGAGAAGTTTACCGCAATGATCTCAAGGATACTATCTACCAGATTTGTGGACGCCAAGATGAGCACTGGGAGATGATCAGCACCAGGAAGGATAGATCAATTGCAGCTTTTATCCAGGAGTTAAACCAGCACATTCGATGTCAGGAGAACCAGTTGTGCGCCGACATGATAGACCTGAAGAAGGCAAGAACAAGAATCAAGGAACTGGAGGAAGAACTCAAGGCTACACGTGAAGATTTTGAATAAGAAATTGAAGTATTAGTGGACAAGAATGCCGACCTAACAATGAAGATCGGGATATTTATGGGAGGCCCTACACCAGTAGATGAAGATGAAGAACCCAAAGAGATACGCCCGGAAGACTACATCATCATCGACGACACCGATTCGGATCCAGATGATAGCGATGATGACTATGTTGATGAAGCTAGAGCAGATATCATGGAGTCTGCAACCGAAGAATATTTCTAGTAGACCACCTCATCAGTAGTAGTAGTCCACCATGTAAATATTATAGTCCGAGCACTTTTGCGATAATTAGATCGATTGTATGCCCTTGTTTGATTGAATGAATGAAGTGAATTGTTTGATTTTTCCTCATGTGCAGATGGGTAGTATTTTCTCTTTAGACCCCCTCTATTCTTAAATCTCATCTTTTCTAAACCCTCAGATGCCTCCGAGACGTGACCCCGGATTTACCTTTCCACCGGAGCTCACTCAGTTGATCCAGTAGCAGAACACATTGATGCAGTTGCTAGTCCAGAATCAGAATCAGGGGAACAACAGCAACAATCCACCATCACCACCTGTTGATCATTTAGCCCGTTTTCTTAGGCTGAACCTGCCAGTGTTTTCCAGTAGCATCGAGCCAATAGTACTAGATGATTGGCTCCGCAAGACAGCTAGAGAGTTGACCACAGTAGGATGCACGGATGCGGAGAAGGTGAAGTTTGCCGCACATCAGCTTAAAGGACCCGCAACATCATGGTGGGAGAATTTCACAGCCACTTTCCCTGTCGACACTGTCACATGGGACCAGTTTCAGCATGCTTTTCACACTGCCCATGTTTTAGCAAGAGCTATGGCCATGAAGAAGTGTGAGTTTCGCAACTTGTGCCAAGGAGGACGGACAGTTGGCCAATACGTGGAGACTTTAGTAAATTAGCACGTTATGCCCCAGATGACGTTGCTACGGATGTAGCTAAGCAGGAGAAGTTTCTGGAAGGACTGAATGATGAGTTGAGCATGCAGTTGATGGTAGCAACCTTCAACAACTACCAGGAGTTGGTAGATCGTGCTCTTATGATTGAAGGGAAGCAGCAGCAAATTGAAAGTCGCAGGAGGAAGTATGCACAAGAAAAGTACAATTCAGGAGCTCAGCAGAAGCCACGTTTTACCCCTAGACTGGGAGGACATTTTCAGCATACCCATGGAGGAGGTAGCTCGCACAATCACAATGGCCCTACGAATGGTAATGGTAATGCAGGAAGCAACGGCCAGAACCACACCAACCCATCAACCCCAGCCAAGAAAGACCTGAGCCAAGTCACTTGCTTTAAGTGTTCGAAGATCGGACATTATGCCAATGAATGTCCTGAATTACAAAATGGAAATAGCAATGTAAGCTCTGGGAAGAAGCCGAACCCTTTCAACAGGGGACAGGTGAACCACATTAGCGTGGAGGAGGTTGAAGCTCAGCCTGATGCAGTAATAGGTAAGTTTTTGGTTAAGTCATTCACTGCACTCGTTCTTTTTGATACTGGTGCATCGCATTCATACATCTCAAGGGGATTTGTGGATAAGTATAACCTGTCAACCCAAGCCCTTAGGTCACCCATGTTAGTAACCTCGCCTGGAGCAAAGTATATGGCTAGTCGATGGTGTGATCGGTTACCATTAAGGATTAGTAACTATGTTTTTCCCTCAGACCTAATAGTATTGGAATCCCAAGGATTGGATGTGATATTAGGCATGGATTGGTTATCAAAGTATGAAGGGAATAAATGTGCTAGTAAGTCAATTTTGCTTACCACCCCAGAAGGGAGAAGGATCAAGTATGTATCCCGACATGTGCCAAAGAGGACTCAAGTAAATTGCTTAATAGGAGTTGTGTAGGAGGAAGTACCAGTGGTAAAGGAATTCCCTGATGTATTTCCAGAGGAGTTGCCAGGCATGCCACCAAATAGAGACATTGAGTTTTTGATTGAGCTATTGCCAGGCACAGGGCCAATATCGAAGAAACCATACAGGATGCCTACAAAGGATTTGGTGGAGATTAAGAAGCAAATTAAGGAGTTACTGGATAAAGGTTATATTCGCCCAAGTTCTTCACCTTGGGGATCGCCAATACTTCTAGTGGAGAAGAAGGATGGATCGTTAAGGATGGTTGTCGATTATCGGAGATTGAATGAAGTAACAATCAAGAAAAAGTACCCACTACCGATGATCAATGATCTATCTGATCGATTGCAAGGAGCTAAGGTATTTTTCAAGATCGATCTGCGATCAGGATACCACCAGTTGAAGATTCGGGAACAGGATATACCCAAAACAGCTTTTACCACCAGGTATGGGCTGTACGAGTATACCGTTATGTCATTTGGACTGACTAACACACCTGCATATTTTATGAACATGATGAACAAAGTGTTTATGGAGTTTTTGGATAAGTTCGTTGTAGTGTTCATTGATGATATCCTGGTTTACTCAAAGAATGAAGAGGAGCATAAGGAACATTTGCGTTTGGTTCATGGAAAGCTCAGGGAACATCAATTACATGCCAAGTTTAGCAAATGTGAGTTTTGGTTGAAGGAAGTAGGATTCCTCGAACACGTTATATCCGGAGAAGGTATAGCAGTTGACCCCACAAAGGTTATCACTATGACCAATTGGGAAGCACCAACAACAGTTGGAGAGATCCGGAGTTTTCTTGGACTCGCAGGATACTACCGGAGATTTATTGAGAATTTCTCAAAGATTGCGAAGCCTATGACGGAGTTGTTCAAGAAAGATACTGCCGGTGATGAACGACACCTATGGGATCACAAGAATCCCTACTACGGTTGCGGGGTGCGGGGTCGTGAGAAGAGCGGGTCAAACAGATAGCACACAGTTCGTTTATCCAGGTTCAGGCCGCGAGGATGCGTAAAACCCTACTCCTGCTTTGGTGGATTGTATATCTGTGTTCTTGAGCAAGCTATGGGGCATGAGGAGCTCCAAAAAGCTGAATCCTTCTCCTGGTCACCTCGAGCATCCTTTTATAGGGAAAGGGGTAGCCACAGTGGCACACAGGAGGTGGAAAGGGAACAGTGATGCGAGGTTATCCCTCGCATTACATGACAAGGCACATTTAATGCGTCTTGCCCAGGTGTCCTTGCTTTATCGGGGATGGGGGGAGAGCCCTGTCTCGTCCGTCGCTGCTCCCTCTCGTGTCGACACGCGCCCTGGCCAGCGACGCCCACGGTGCCATGTAGGCAGGCATGCAGCTGAGGTGGCGCAGTGATGGGTCTCCACGAAGATATGCATGCTGCCACGCAGGTGCCTGCCCAGCTGGTTGGGTCGGCAGCTGCATGCAAACGGTGGTGGAGGTTTGACTGGCGCGGGCCTGATGGTGGCCCTATGGGTGTTCTCGGCAAGGGCCTTGCCGGGGCCCCGGCAAGGGTTTTGCCATGGCGCCTGCTGTCATCCCCGGCAAGGCTCTTGCCGGGGGCCTTGTGGTCTTCCTTGGCTGTGATCCCGCCAAGCATCATCATCTTCTAAAGGGTGTATCTGATCTTGAATGCCTTCACAAAGATCTGCATGCCACCACGGGGATGTCTCCCGAATCCTTGCCCCATGGGGGCAGTGGACTCAAGGGTGACTCACTCCATAGGCGTGTGGCGAGCTGCCACGACAAGGGTCTTGCCGGGTTTGCTAAAACCACCTCCCGGCAAGGATCTTGCCAGGGGGGTCCTATTCGTCCCCTTTGCTCTTTGTGGTCTTGGTATTGGCGTCGTTCTGCTTCTCCTGAGCTTCGGCCTTACCTTGGCTCACCTCCCTTGCCTTGCCCAGTGTGGTGGTGCCCGTGGCTCAGACTGCCCGTGCACAGTTATAGGGGTACAAAAAGTGTACCCCTCTTTTTGTACACCGACAGGAGCCCCCGGGCCTGGGCCACACGTAAGTGCAATCGCGTCGTTGGGCTAGGCCCAAAAATGGTGCGCGGGCAGGCGGGGCGGTTTTTACCGTGGTAAGTTTCTTCGTGCGCTGCGCTTCCCATGCTTCCCGCGCGTGGCGCGGAGTGGGGAGGCGTGTGTGACATGGGCGACATGCGTGGGGCTGAGCTCTGCATGCATGCGTCACGTTGTAGTAAAGGGGGCGGTTCGCTCCTTCCCCATAAACGGAGGGAGGCATGGAGGCACGACACATTTACTGAACGGGGCCGAGGCATGGTCTTCAAGGCGTCCACTCCCCATGATCACGGGGTGGGGAGAGGCCGCCTCACCCGTCGCCTCGGTCCTGCACGCCCGCCACGTGGCTCTCATGTGCCTGGGGTGGCGAACGGTGGAGGCGGGAAACCGGGCCGCCGCGGGCTAGGGCGGAGGGTCGGTTCCAGTTCCCTGCGCCTTTCACGTCTTGATTGGCTGAGCGGGCGGCCGAGCCCCCACCCTGTTCCTTTATAAAGAATGGGGGGGGGGGGATGGCGTCCCGCATTCCTTCATCTCCTTCTTCCTTCAGCTTCTGCTCCCTCCCTTCCATCCGTCATGGAGAGAGGGAATCCTAGTCCTTCAACGGTGGCGGCAAGAGTCGCCGCTCGACAATGCATCCCTCCTTCTCCTGCACCCGCGGCGGCAAAGCCAGCCACGAGGGGAAGGGGGAGGGGGCGTGGCCGTGGGCGAGGCCAAGGCGCTCGGGGAAGAGGAGGACGGGGCGGTGCGCCGGCCTCGCCTCCGCCGGCAGTTCCTCCCCCATGGAGGGCCACGTTGGGGATGACCCTTGCGAGTTCTTCGTTAGGCTGCACCGGCCGCCTCGCCGTCGCCTTCGTCTCCTGACTCCATTCGCGCATGAGATGGAGCTGGATCCGCCGGAGTCGTTGTGGCTACGCATGAGGGGCTGCGGGATCAGTGGCACGCGGGCCCGTGTCGACTTCCGCGCCCCTCACGTGATGTATCTTCGTCGGGGATGGAAGACGTTCACCCATATCCACCGCTTGACGGAGGGGCTCACTCTCCATTTTAAGCTAATGGAGGGTGGCCTTCTCTCTGTCAAGGTCTTCGGGTGATTTGGGACCCGTGCAAGGTGCTGCGTGGAGAGCTCTTCTGATAGTGAAG
This sequence comes from Triticum dicoccoides, assembly GCF_002162155.2. Taxonomy (NCBI): domain Eukaryota; kingdom Viridiplantae; phylum Streptophyta; class Magnoliopsida; order Poales; family Poaceae; genus Triticum; species Triticum dicoccoides. The sequence continues at coordinate 283,611,669 of NC_041384.1, read as the reverse complement.
ACTCCTCCTCGGGCGGGAGTGACGAGGAAGACAGTGGCAGCGACGACGAGGGTAGTAGGCGACAGGATGACGGGTCCGATTAGGCGTCGGGTGCCGCTCCGCGCGGCACCGGCGACCCCATCATCCGCGTCGCCGGCTCCCTGAACTTCTCGGGGTCGTCTCCTTGGGCGGCTGGCGTTGGGAGGCTGCGGAAGAGGAAGAGGGCGGGCGGCAAGGCCGTCAAGTCAGAGTACGCGGGCACCGACGCCTTCGACGCGTGCTGACGTCCTGCCTCCTCGTCTTCGAGCTCTGCTTCCGGCGCCGCCATCACCATCCAGCCCTCGGACGGTCACCGAGATGTTCTCTTGGTGTCTTCTGCCGCCCGTAGCTCGCCTAGGCGCCCCTTTTGCCCTTTTCGTCTCCTTGACCTGCCTCCTCAGGAGAGGGACAAGAAAGGGATTACGGGCACCTTATCTCTTTTTAGTTTGTAAGCCTTCGGGCCTTAGCTGAATTTAAAACTTGTAATCCCATTATTCATGTTTTTCATTCCCTATGGACTGTACCTGAGTGGAATGTTTTTAATGAAAAAGGGATGTTTGCCGGGTCATTTGTTTGTGGGTAGAACCCACGACAAGGAGTAAATCCTTGATATCTTTAAGACAAACATTTCCTTGCCCGGCAACAGGCCTTGCCGTCTCCCCACTTCGCTCGACCTTTCTCACACCTTTGGCGGAGGCAGGGATGAGGTTGGTTTAGGCTCCTTGTTTCATCCTTTCGCTGCCGCCACTATGACCAAACCTGGCCCCAGGAACGAGCCCTAGGGCCTAGAGTTAGGGGAGCACGGTAGCTTTAGGAAAAACGAGGTTTCACATACCTCAGTCCATAAGGGAATGCATGATAAGGGATGAAGAACTTATCTGAAGCTGTAGCCCTCGGCAACTCTGGTTTGCCGTGGGTGAATCTTTGCTCTTGCAGCCCCCGGCAATACTGGCTTGCCGTGGTCTAGATGCTGGTCTGTCCCTCTTCTCTTTTCCTCCCCAAGTGGTTCGGCACGGATATCCGTGTGTCCTATGAACCAAAGAAGACAAAAGAAAGACAAAGAGATGCACACCCGACCTCTAAGCTAGGGGTTAGTCGCCGCTAAGCACTATCAACCCTAACCAAGGACGAGACTCGACCTAGCATGCATGCTATAACTTAGGGAGCCAACGCTTCATTTATTTGTGCTTAGGGTCTGCGCCTGGCTTTGTACAAAGGGTTACATGCATCATCGGCAATGCTTGTACAAAAGGTGGCTTGCCGGGGGGCCCGGCAAGCCAGGCCTCACGGGTAAAACTTGCGAAGATGCTCAATGTTCCAGGAGTTACTCACCGAAACAACATCTTCGGTCTCCAGGCGGACTGCGACGGGCCCGGTGACTCGTATTACCCGATAAGGGCCTTCCCACTTTGGCGTCAACTTGTTGGAATTCTTGGCCAATTGAACACGCCGAAGAACAAGGTCGCCTTCCTCAAGGCTTCGGGCATGAACCTTGCGGCTATGGTAGCGGCGCAAGGCTTGCTGGTAGCGTGCTGCTCTCACAGCCGCCCGAAGACGATCTTCCTCAAGGAGCATTGCGTCATCTTGCCGCAGTTGCTCTTGCTCAAGCTCATCATAAGCGAGCACTCGAGGTGACCCGTATATGAGTTCAGTGGGGAGAACTGCTTCTGCCTCGTATATCAGGGCAAAGGGTGTCTGGCCGGTGGCTCGATTTGGCGTCGTCCTGATCGACCAAAGAACCATCAGCAACTCATCAATCCAGCGCCTTCCACTCTTGTGCAGCCTGTCAAGGGTCTTGGTCCTTAATCCTCGCAGTACTTCAGCGTTTGCCCTCTCAGCTTGACCATTGCTCCGTGGGTGAGCAACGGAAGCGAAACAGACTTTGCTGCCGAGGTCTTGGATATATTGCATGAAGGTGTGGCTTGTGAACTGTGTATCGTTGTCGGTGATGACCCTGTTGGGTACACCAAAACGGCACACTAGTCCCTTGAAGAACTTGACGGCTGATTGAGCTGTGACCTTCCTCACTGCCTCCACCTCCGGCCACTTTGTGAACTTGTCGATTGCAACGTACAAGTACTCAAAGCCCCCGACAGCGTGGGGGAAAGGGCCCAGTATGTCGAGCCCCCAGACCGAGAAGGGCCAGGAGAGAGGAATGGTTTGAAGGGCTTGAGCTGGCTGATGAAGCTTCTTTGAGTGGAACTGACACGCTTCACACCTGGTGACTAGTGTCGTCGCATCCTAGAGGGCGGTGGGCCAGAAGAAGCCTTGCCGGAATGCCTTGCCGGCAAGGGCCCTTGACCCGATGTGGGATCCACATATGCCTCCGTGTATCTCCGCCAACAGCTCCAGTCCTTCCTCCCGAGGGATACACTTCAATTTCACACCGTTCGGCCTCTTTCTGTACAGGACGTCATCGACGAACTGGTACATGGTAGAGCGATGGGCTACTTTTTCTGCTTCTTCCTGCTCTTCAGGAAGTTCTCCTGTATGGAGGAATCGGACGATATGCTGTGCCCACGCTAGAGCCTGGGGCTCGACGGTGAGGACTAAAGGCATTTCCTCCACTATAGGAACGGCTGTCTCGACGGCAAGAGCTTGACGCTCCGCCGGAGCTAGCCGTCCCGTGGCGGGCTCAGTGTCCCTGGCAACATCCTTGCCGGCGGCTCCGGGGAGCTCGGCGGGAAATTACTTGTCGGGTCCTGATTTCCTCCTCTTGTGCTGCTCTATTGATGGATCAACGGATGGCTCAGTTAGCTGGAGCACAAAGGTACCTGGTTCCACAGGTAGCTTGAGGGCAGCGCGTTTTGACAGGTAATCGGCGATATCGTTCTCCGCTCGGGGAACGTATTCAGCCTGTATACCGTCGAAACGCTCTTCCAGCTTTCTCACTTCATCGACGTAGGCCTTCATCAACGGGCTCTGGTAGTCCTTGTTGACTTGCTTGACGACGAGCTGCGAGTCGCCCCAGACGATGAGCTTCTTGATTCCGAGGTCCGCCACGATCCTAAGACCGGCAAGCAGCCCTTCATACTCTGCCGTATTGTTTGTTGACACCTCCTGGGGAAGTGCATCTGGATCACGTACTTGAGGTGCTCTCCGGTGGGCGCGACAAGCAGTACGCCAGCCCCGGCGCCGTGTAAGGAGAAAGCTCCATCAAAATACATGATGCAACTGCAACTTGCCTCCTTGCCGGGGAGAGCAGTCTCTTGGGCTTCTTCGTCAGGTGTTGCGGTCCATTCTGCAATGAACTCCGCCAAGACTCAGCTCTGAATCGTCGAAGTACTTTCAAACTTCAGGCCAAAGCTGGACAGCTCCAGTGCCCATTCCACAACTCTTCCCGTTGCATCTGGATTGTGCAATATCCGTTGCAGAGGGAGGCGAGTGACGATAGTGATCTCGTGTGCCTGGAAGTAGTGACGCAGCTTCCTCGAGGCCATAAGAAGGCCGAAGAGCAGTTTCTGCATGCCGGAGTACCTTGATCTAGCTCCCTACATGAGGGAACTGACAAAGTAGACCGGGTGCTGCATCATTTTCTTCTTCGACGGCACTTCAACTGGCCGTGTCATCTCTGCATTGGTGGTGTTGGGCTCTGTCGCTGCCATTACCTCGTCGCCAACCTCTCTCTGCGCCACTAGTGCGGCGCTGACCACCTGGTTCATTGCCGCCAGGTATAGCAGCAACGGCTCCTGTGGCCTAGGCGCAACCAGTATCGGCACGGAGGAGAGGTACTTCTTCAAATCTTGCAATGCTGCTTCGGCTTCTGGCGTCCACTCCATCGGGCCCGCCTTTTTTAGGATCTTGAAAAAGGGAAGGGCGCGCTCGGCAGACTTGGAAATGAATCTGCCCATGGCGGCGACGCAACCAGCAAGCTGACGCACATCCTTGATTTGCTTGGGTGCTTCAATCTGCTCTATAGACTTGATCTTGTCCGGATTGGCCTCTATCCCACACTGTGACACAAAGAACCCGAGAAGCTTGCCGGACGGGATGCCAAAGACGCACTTCTCAGGGTTCAGCTTGAGATCGATCTTGCGCAGGTTTGCAAATGTTTCTTGCAAGTCCGGTATGAGGGTTGCCCTATCCTTGGTTTTGACAACTATGTCATCCATATAAGCTTCCATATTTCTATGGAGCTGGGGTTCAAAACCAATCTAGACCACCCTCGCAAACGTCGAACCAGCACTCTTCAGCCTGAAAGGCATCCGTATGAAACAATACGTACCACATGGGGTGATGAATGCTGTCTTCTCTTCGTCTTCTCTTGTCATGAAGATCAGGTGGTAGCCGGAGTAGGCATCGAGGAATGACAACAGATCACCCAGCTGTGGAGTCAACAATCTGGTTGATGCGCGACAACGGGAAGGGGTCCTTAGGACAAGCCTTATTGATATCTGTGTAATCAATACACAGCCTCCACTTCCCATTAGCCTTGCGCACTACGACCAGATTGGCCAACCACGTTGGATGGAGCACTCCTCTTACCAAACCCGCTGCTTCCAGTTTCCGGATCTCCTCTGTGATGAACTCTTGTCGTTCCAAAGCTTGCTTTCTGACCTTCTACTTGACGGGCCGCGCATGAGGACAGACAGCAAGGTGGTGCTCAATCACCTCCCTGGGAACGCCGGGGATGTCGGAAGCTTGCCATGCAAACACATCGACATTCGCCCGCAGGAAGGTGACGAGCGCGTCTTCCTATTTGTCGTCAAGGGTAGAGCTTATGGTGAAAGCTCCTCCTGTGCCGTCCTCATTGATAGAAACCTTCTTGGTTCCCGGCGGTATGGCCCTGGGCTTCTTGTTTCCGCCGGTGGAGCTCTCTGGCACGTCCTCGACGGGAGCGCTACACTCCGAAGAGGTGCGCTTGCCGAAGTGGGTGTCCGAGGTCTCACCGGTCTTCTTCTTCTTCTTCCCTCCCGGGGTCCCAGCGGCAGGAGCAAGTGCCCTAGTGGCGGCAGGTGCTGCAACTGCTTGCTGGTATAGTTGGTCAGCGCAAATTAGCGCATCTTTCTTATCGGAGGGGATGGTGATGATCGTCACATGTCCTGGTATCTTCAGGATGTTGTAGGTGTAGTGTGACGCCGCCATGAACTTGGCCAGCGCTGGGCAGCCAAGGATCCCGTTGTAGGGAAAGGGGATCTTGGCAACATCAAACACGATCCTCTCCATCCTGTAGTTCAGATCGCTTCCAAAAGTCACGGGCAGCGTGACCTTTCCCTTAGGTTGGCTTCTTCCCGGGTTGACCCCCTGAAACGTGCCCGTCTCTTCGAGGTCCCCATCAGGAATCTGCAGTCTCTCGATCACAGCAGGCGAGATCAAGTTCAGACCGGCCCTGCCATCGACTAGCATCTTTGTCACCTTGAGGTTGCGTATTGTTGGTGAAACCAACAATGGAAAGCACCCGACCGCAGTAGTGCGATCAGGGTGATCCTCAGTGTCAAAAATGATAGGTGTGCTGGACCACTTCAGCGGCCTTTGGGCATCAAACGACGGCTCTGCCGCTGTAATCTCTCGCGCCCACTGTTTAAGCTGGCGGTGAGAAGTATGCAGCGAGGCGCCGCCATCGATGCACATGGCCTCTGTAGCTTTCTGAAACTCTTGGTCGCTTGATTCGTCGTCCTCTTTGTGATCGTCGTCTTCTGGCTTTTTGTCACGGCCCCGGGCGGGCCTCTCCTGTTGTTTATCCTTGTCGTGACGGCCCGCCTGGCCGTCACGCTTCTTGCCGGACCCCTCAGCACCGTCTTGGCCCTTCTCCTTGTCCCGCCTCTCATATTCAGCCCTCTGCTTCTCAGCGAGGAGCTCAACCTGTCAGCAGTCTTGGAGAGCGTGGCCTTTGGTGCGATGGATCTTGCAGTATCGCTTGTCGGAGTTTCCTGGCTTCTCGGCAACCGCCAAGGCTCGGCAGGCGACACATCCGGCAATTTCCTTGCCAGGGTCATCTGCCTTGGTTTTCTTGGTGGAGCCGGTGTCATCAGATCCCTCGACGGCAAGCACAACTTTACCTTTGCGCTTCCTGTTGCGGCGCCGGCCCTTCTTCGCCGGGGCGACAGTATCTTCATCTAAGGAGTCGGTTTCCACGCTGGCGTCTTCCCAGGGTACTTCCTTCCCTCTTCAGCCCGGGCACATCTGTCAACAAGAACATAGAGTTCTGCTACATCTTTCACCTTGTTCATTGCCAGCTCTTCGCGCATCTTGCGGTTACGCACGTTCTGATGGAACGCGCTGATGATGGCGGCAGGCTGAACATCAGGGATATTGTACTGTATCTGGCTGAACCTCTGTATATACTTGCGGAGACTCTTACCTCCCTTCTGGGGGATGACATGCAGGTCGCTCGCTTGGCCATGGGCTTGGTGGCCTCCAGTAAAGGCGCCCACAAACTCATGGCACAAATCCGACCAGGAGGAAATAGAGTCTATCGGCAAGTGCATCAACCATGACATGACGTTGGGTTTAAGAGCCAATGGAAAGTAATTCGCAAGCACCTTATCGTCGCGGGCTCCGGCAGCTTGCATCGCAATGGTGTAAATGCTGAGGAACTCGGACGGGTGGGTCTTGCCGCCGTACTTTTCGCCCACGTCAGGTTTGAAGGTGCGGTGAGTGGGCCACTGGAACTGCCGTAGCTCACGGGTAAAAGCCGGACAGCCTACCTCGTAAGGTAGGCCTCCAGGGCTCTCCGGTGCCGGGTGGTTCATAGCGGGCCCTGCTCGCCTGTCTGACTGGTGGCGCGCTCCGCGCCGGTGCTCGATAGTGGTTCGAGCGTCTTCATGTTCTCGTTCCCGAAGGACTTGGCGCTGGTCGCGGTGGGTCCGCGGGTCGGACGACGCTATGGAGATTTCATCGCCCGCAACGTCGCGACGGGCTGGCGTCCGCGGTACCGGGCGAGGAGGAGGCGAGTGCACCATGGTCGCGGTGCCGCCGGCTTTCCTGCCACTGGTGCGTGGGATCCGTCGGAGCGTTGACCCGGGGGCTCCACCACACTTGGTTCGTCTTTGTTGGCCACCGCAACAAGGCTTCGGATAGTGGCTCTCCATTAGCCGAGTTTCCCCGTAGTGGGAGGAAAATCGAGGAGCAACTGCGCGCGCGCCAGGGCTTCTGCTGGCGTTGGTGGCAGCGAAACCTGCACGGATCGCGACGCGCTTCGACTTCTGACCATGTCAGAAGGAGCTCTATCACGACCCTGCAGTCGCATGCCATCTTCACCAGCGCCTCGGCGAGCGGGCAGGTCTTCCACCTCCCGGGAGTGGCGCTCGCGGCTCTTCCCGCGGTGACGCCCGGGGTCTTCGGCGTGATTGTGCCGTTCGTCGCGCGCCGTTTGAGAGGAGCATGCCGTCGGCGCCGGCGTGGGAGTCTTGGAGGCCCTCGCATCGCCTTCGGACGGGGCGGTAGGGATCTTAGAAGGCCTCGCGCCACCCACGGAGGGCCTGGCTCCGTCTTTGGATTTGGCGGTGTGCGGCCCGTTACCAGGCACACGAACATCGCCGCCTCTGTTGGGACGGTGTTGGTGTTCGCGAACGGCGCCCCGGGTCCTTTCTGCGACCGGTCCGCTGCTCGCCCACGTCAGGACGGGATGTCCGGCTTCCCACAGGAAAACCGCCACCGTCGTCTTCTTCTTGGGCGCCATGACGATGAAGAAGCGTCGAGCTAACTGCTAAAGCCGATTCACACAACTGCGCCCCCTACCTGGCGCGCCAAAGATGTTGGTGATGAACGACACCTATGGGATCACAAGAATCCCTACTACGGTTGCGGGGCGCGGGGTCGTGAGAAGAGCGGATCAAACAGATAGCACACGGTTCGTTTATCTAGGTTTGGGCCACGAGGATGCATAAAACCCTACTCCTGCTTTGGTGGATTGTATATCTGTGTTCTTGAGCTAGCTATGGGGCGTGAGGAGCTCCAAAAAGCCGAATCCTTCTCCTGGTCGCCTCGGGCCTCCTTTTATAGGGAAAGGGGTAGCCACAGTGGCACACAGGAGGTAGAAAGGGAACAGTGATGCGAGGTTATCCCTCGCATTACATGACAAGGCACATTTAACGCGTCTTGCCCAGGTGTCCTTGCTTTATCGGGGACGGGGGGAGAGCCCTGTCTCGTCTGTCGCCGCTCCCTCTCGTGTCGACACGCGCCCTGGCCAGCAGCGCCCCGCGGTGCCATGTAGGTAGGCAGGCAGCTGAGGTGGCGCAGTGGTGGGTCTCCACGAAGAGCTGCATGCCGCCACGCAGGTGCCTGCCCAGCTGGTTGGGTCGGCAGCTGCATGCGAATGGTGGTGGAGGTTTGACTGGCACGGGCTTGATGGTGGCCCTACGGGTGTTCTCGGCAAGGGCCTTGCCGGAGCCCCGGCAAGGGTTTTGCCGTGGCGCCTGCTGTCATCCCCGGCAAGGCTCTTGCCGGGGGCCTTGTGGTCTTCCTTGGCTGGGATCCCGCCAAGGATCATCATCTTCAAAAGGGTGTATCTGATCTTGAATGCCTTCACAAAGATCTGCATGCCACCATGGGGATGTCTCCCGGATCCTTGCCCCATGGGGGCAGTGGACTCAAGGGTGACTCACTCCGTAGGCGTGTGGCGAGCTGCCATGGCAAGGGTCTTGCCGGGTTTGCTAAAACCGCCTCTCGACAAGGATCTTGCCTGGGGGGGGGGTCCGCTTCGTCTCCTTTGCTCTTTGTGGTCTTGGTCTTGGCGTCGTTCTGCTTCTCATAAGCTTTGGCCTTACCTTGGCTCACCTCCCTTGCCTTGCCCAGTGTGGTGGTGCCCGTGGCTTAGACTGCCCGCGCACAGTTATAGGGGTACAAAAAGTGTACCCCTCTTTTTGTACACCGACAGATACCAAGTTCATATGGACGGAGGAATGTGAGGCTAGTTTCCAGGAGTTGAAGAAACGTTTGGTTACTTCACCAGTGTTGATTTTGCCAGACCAGACCAAGGATTATGAGGTGTATTGCGATGCTTCACGTCGAGGACTTGGAGCAGTGCTTATGCAGGAAGGGAGAGTTGTTTCATATGCCTCACGATAGCTTAAGCCTCATGAGTTGAGTTATGCTACGCAATTGCATTATCACCCCGGAAAGGCTAATGTAGTAGCCGACGCATTAAGCCGTAAGAGTCATGTCAACACCCTAATGACGGGAGAATTACCAAGGGAGTTAGTCAAGAATCTTCGAGAGTTATGTTTAGAAATAGTCCCGAGAGGCTATGTAGCAGCATTGGAGATTCAGTCTACATTGATGGATAAACTCAGAGAAGCCCAAAGGACTGACAAGGAGATTGCTTCTATTAAGGAGAAACTTAGCAAAGGAAAGGCTAAGAGATTTCGTGAGGATGAGCACGATACCCTATGGTTTGAAGACCGTGTTTACGTGCCCAATGACCCGGAGATCAGGAAGTTGATACTGCAAGAGGCACATGATTCACCATATTCGATTCACCCAGGAAATACCAAGATGTATTTGGATTTGAAGGATATTTTCTGGTGGACCGGAATGAAGAAGGATATTGCGGAGTACGTAATAGTTTGTGATGTATGTCAGAGAGTGAAGGTAGAGCATCAGAAGCCAGCAGGATTGCTACAACCATTGCCGATACCCGAATGGAAGTGGGATAAGCTAGGCATGGATTTTATTACAGGATTGCCCAGAACACGTTCAGGCTATGACTCGATTTGGGTTGTAGTCGATCGTTTGACAAAGGTAGCTCATTTCATTCCAGTGAAGACTACCTATACTAGTGCAAAGTTGGCAAAGATATACATGACCAGGATCGTATGTCTGCATGGAGTTCCGAGGAGTATCATATCAGATAGAGGAACCCAGTTTACCTCAAAGTTCTGGAAGCAGTTGCATGAAACTTTGGGAACCAGGCTAGAATTCAGTACATCTTTTCATCCACAGACATATGGACAGACCGAGAGAGTCAATCAGATTTTGGAGGATATGCTGAGAGCTTGTGCGCTAGATTACGGATCTAGTTGGGACGACAATTTGCCATATGCAGAGTTCTCTTACAACAACAGTTACCAAACCAGTTTAAAGATGGCCCCTTTGGAAGCCTTGTACGGAAGGAGGTGCAGGACACCGTTGTCATGGGACGAAGTTGGAGACCTCCAGTTGTTTGGACCTGACTTGATTAAAGAGTCTGAACAGAAGGTGAAGTTGATTCGCGATAGGCTCAAGATAGCCCAGTCCAGACAGAAGAGTTATGCAGATTCTAAACGCAAGGAGACAGTTTACGAAGTTGGAGATAGAGCTTATCTTCGAGTATCACCACTTCAGGGAACAAAGCGTTTTGGAGCTAAGGGAAAGTTAGCACCACGATTTGTAGGACCATATCGAGTTTCGGAGCGTATGTGAGAAGTGGCCTACAAGTTGGAATTGCCCGAAGGATTGTCAGGAGTTCATGATGTATTCCACGTTTCTCAGTTGAAGAAGTGCCACGCAGAGATGGCTGACATACTGTTGAGGGATACAGTGCCATTGGAAGCAATCCATTGGATAACAATTTGACCTATGAGGATAAACCAGTTAAGATTCTCGAGTTTGCCAGTCGAGTCACTCGCAGCAAGGTTATCAAGTTTTGTAAGGTTCAGTGGAGCCACCACACGGAAGATGAAGCCACCTGGGAACGAGAGGAAGATTTGCTCAAGGACCACCCTCACCTATTTTCTAGCCAACCCGAATCTCGAGGGCGAGATTCATCTTAAGCAGGGTAGGTTTGTAACATCCCAAATTTTCAATTTGGAATGTTATACATTAGATCATCATTGCATATCATATTTTATTTGCTTTTGGTTTTGATCCTAGAAATTCTACGCAACTCAAGGACCACGGAGAGAGTTGGGGATTTCGTTATTTTCATATTTGAGTTTTCTCAAAAATTGAGAATAGGATCATTTGATTTTAATTATTTTATCATCAATTATTTCTATTACAAAAATATGAGAGAGGGAATAAAATGACTTTCCCAAAATAAAGAAATATTGAGGATTTAATAATAAAATCAAATAAGATTTTATTTCGGAGTTTTTCGGTATTTCATTTGAATTTAGGAAAAATGTGCGTTTTTCAAAATTGCCTTTAGGCCCCAAATAAATGTTCACCTTGTGCGGCTTGATTTTAGAAGCCCGGGAAAATTTATTTCGGGATTTTTGGAGTCCGTTTAGTATTTCTTTTTATTTTTCTTATGCGCGTAATTATTAAAAAAACGCGCACCGACCTAACCGGGCCGTGTTCGACTAGGACTCCTGGCCCGGCAGGCTTTATAAGCCGCATCCCAGCCCCGGGCCAAACCCTAGCCGCCAGCCCCGCCCGCCCTCGAGCCCCGAGCCGTCGCCGCTCGCGCCGCCGCCCGCCGTCGCCAACGCCTCGCCGGACCCCGCTGCCGCCTCGCCGGACCCCGCCGCTGCCGACCCGCCGCCCGAGGTGCCTCGATTTCTGCGCCGCCGTTTTTCTCGAAAAACCGTTCGGTTTTTCCGTCGGTTTTTTTAGTTTCCGTTTTTTTAGATTGTTTTTTCCGGTTTAGGTTAAATAGCGAGCGTTCGCTCGTTCGTTCGTTTTAACGAACGTGTTCGTTGTTTAGATCCGGTTAACGAACGTTCGTTCGTTAATCCGTTCATCGTTTTTCTTTTTCTCGGATTTTCCGCGATTATTTTCTGATCGCGATTTCTGATCCGATGTTCGTTTTAGTATAACTTTTCGCTCGTTTATCGGAATCAGGCGATTCAAGCACCTGGAGTTTTGTCTCGAAACCCTCTATCCGTTTAACCAACTTAAACAAGTTTTTGCCACTGTAAAAGTTGCCTTAGATCCAAATTAGTAGAACGAAGTTGTTTTCTTTCGCTGTTTGACTTTCGTTGCTTCGTTCGATTTGATTCTTTTTGTAAACCGGAGTTCTTAAGTTGAACTTTCTGGTTAGATCTCCTACTTGAGTTTTACCTGTGCATTAGATGAGTAATTATTGTATGCTTGTTGTTTGTCTGCGATAGAATACCCGGAGTGCGCCGCCTGTTACTTCGAATCTCTAGGTTTCGCGGATCATCAGCAAGGCAAGTAACACTTGATCATACCTTTCCTACTACCCAGTTTTATTGCATTAGATCAAAACCTCAAACATTGCATGATTAGGATCTAATTAAATTGTGGGATGGGAAGTAGTTGAGGTAGTACCTATTACCTGTTTATTATCAAACCTTTGGGAGTTACCTCTATGTTGCTTATTGTGCCATGCTATGCTAGTAGACGTGGATTGGGGGAGTGATATCCATGACAGATGTGAGTTTGTTGATTAATAGTTTATCTAAGGTGGCAACTTAAACACACATCTAGGTGGACTGAGGCACCTGGGTAATCCAGGATTTGCCTGTTTTCTTTTGGACCGCCACCCAGGCTCAAAGGGATCATGAGATTTTTCATGCTAGAGACTTTCGTGTGCAGCTACAAGCTATTATGGGCTCTAGCATAGTTGACTAAGTCATGCGAACTCTTACAGTGGTAGACTAGCAGATGTAGGGGATGTAGATGGTATGGTCTACCCGATCGTAAGGTGCTAGCGCTTCTAAAAGACTATGTCTCGGTCATCCGTCTTCTCAAACACCATGTAGTGCGAGAAACCAAACGGAGGCGATCGAGTCTTGTGGGGAAAAGTGTGCAAACCTCTACAGAGTGTATAAACTAATCATGGTTAGCCGTGTCCCCGGTTATGGACATCTTGAGTATCTAGTACCTGGATTATCATGTGAATCTCAACATGTTACTCTAAATTAATTTGGTTGGGTTTTGTTTAATGATGTCTAATTGGGATTGAGAATGCTGTCAACCATTCTCAATGTTTAACAACCACCATGATAGTTAAATAAATTTATTCCTTTGCAGTAGGGAAAAATTGGGTTTTCGCAAAACTGTAACCATAGAGCTCTCCACCAGCCAAATATGCATATAGAATAGCTATTTCATTCCATTACTCTCTATGTGTTACATTGCCAGCATAATCCATGTGCTGACCCGTTTTCGGGCTGCAATGTTAATGTTGCAGACTTTTCAGACGACAATTAAGGAGTTTTAGGTCGTGGTTCTATACTCAGTGATGCCGTTGGAGTTGATGGACTTGCTTATCTTCCAAGACTTCCGTTGTTATCGTTATTAGATGGCCTTAAGCCATGTTTATTGTAATAAGTTCTCTATGGAGACACTCGATGTAATAAGTGTGTGATTGCTACTCTGTCATAAATCCTCCGAGTACTGTGTGGTGTCAGCATTACTGATCCAAGGATGACACTAGAGCACAGAGATTGGACCATTTGAGGTCTGGTCGCTACAGCGTCTCCTTGTATGTGATGACGTGGTGGTCCGCCGAGGCCAAAGGCCACGGCGCGCATCCCTTCGCCGGCCTGGGGAGGGGCCGGCGCGATCAGCCGCCCGGTGCTGGAGGAGGTGTTGGCGCTGGACCGGCCATGGGGCCCGCCTGAAATCGCGTGGGCGCGCATAATGCCGTCATGCGACCTGTCCTGGATCTGGGGCGGCAGCTGGATGCAGAAAGGGGGCGCTCCTGAGGCAGCGGCGTCCAGGAGCTCGGCCACTCGCTCCAACAACACGTCGCGGCCGCCTTCCTGCTAGCGGCACCGTAGTAGCTCTCGGGCCACCATGAGCGCGGCCCTGGAGTTCGCCTGCTCCCGTCGGGTGTATGGCGCCGTGGCAGCGGCATGGTTCGAGGCCCTTGTTGCGGCCCGCACCTGCCGTGGCGTGAGGGCAGGCGGCGTCTGGCCGCGTCGCCCACGTCCCGCAGCACCCTGCGGAGCGCGAGCTGCCAGAGGCGCAAGGTTGAGGTCGCCCTGAGACGGTGGCACGGTGTGGGCGGGCCACACCGCCCAGCGGTCGGCATTGGCAGCCGGGCTGCTTGACTTCTGGGTGGCGAAGCGGCGGAACGCGACGCGGAGGAAGAAGGACTCCGGCACACCCCTACCTAGCGCGCCAAATGTTGGATTTCGGGTTCCGGCAGACCCTTGAGGTTCGAACACTGGGGTGCACGCGGAGATCTCTCCCCTACCTATCTACGTCCGATCCTCTCGTGCAAACTAAGATGAAAATGATGAACAACACAAGAGACACGAGGTTTATACTGGTTCGGGCCACCGTTGTGGTGTAATACCCTACTCCAGTGTGTGGTGTGGTGGATTACCTCAGGGGCTGATGATGAATAGTACAAGGGAAGAACAGCCTCGCGAGAGGTGTTCTTGAGCTGGTACGATGAACTGCTAGGGTGAGTTCCGTCACCTCTCTTTCTCTCTATGCTAGGGTTCTACCAGATCTCTCGATGTTCTCGAGGTGTCTAGATGTCTGTCTGCCCGTCTCTCTCTCTTCTGGGTGTCCCCCTTCCTTTATGGAGGCTAGCTCTATTTATAGAGGCCCTGGGCCTCTCCTCGAATAATTGAGCGGGAAGGGCGCCAACAATTGGCCATTTTGAAGGGGAACATCTAGTACAAGTTATCTTTCCAAAAGTGGTCTTCGGCTGCCAAAAGCACTGGTGATGACGCCATCTTGGGCTCCACAGTGACCTCCATCCTGCCGTCCGGCTGGTCTTGGTCTCGTTGCACTGGAATGGCAACGTTTTCCTGATACCTTGGCCTGTGCTTGCCCCCTTTGCACCAAAGGGGAAACAAGGACCCTGTGCAGGCCGGCGCCCGCCTGGCCTTGATCGTCACTTGATCGTCATGGCTTGCATCATGGGATCCTCGCGAGGTACCCCTGCCTTGATCTCTCCGCCTCCTCGCGAGCCTGCCTGATGAGGCTGCCTCTGAGGAAGCTTCCTATCGTCCGCCCCGCGAGGCTTGGCCCCTCGCGAGGGTCTTGGGCTTGCATTGATGAAGATGGGCCGCACTGGGCCCCCACTTGAGCCAGGCCGTAGGCCACAGGCAGGCTAGTCTGGGGACCCCCGTTCCCAGAACGCCGACACTGCCGAAGGTTGCTACTCATTGGCAAGCTTGTCATTGTTCCCGGCAACATCCTTGTCAGCAACTTCTGGGAGATCGACAAGAAAATACTTGCCGGTGTTCAACTTTCCTCTCTTGTTCCGCCCAACTGATGGTGTTACGGATGGCTGAGTTAAATGGAGCACAAAAGTCCCTAGTTCCACAGGTAGCTTGAGTGCAGCACACTTTGAGACATCATCTGCTATGTTGTTCTGCATGAGGAACATGTTGTGTCTGGAATCCGTCAAAGTGTTCTTTCAATTTTCTCACTTCATCAACATATTCTTCCATCAACAGGCTCTGATAATATTTGTTGACTTACTTCACAACCAACTGCGAGACCCCTTTGATAATGAGCTTTCTGATTCCATGGTCTGCCTCAATCCTGAGACCGGCAAGCAGTCCTTCATACTCACCAGTGTGGTTTGTCGCCTTCTCCCTGGGAAATGCATCTGAATCACATACTTGAGGTGCTCTCTAGTGGGTGCAACAAGCAGCACACCAACACCGACGCCTTGCAGCAAAAAACACCGTCAAAGTACATAATCCAATCCTGAGTTGTTTCCTTGCTAGGGAGAGAGGTTCTGGAATTTCTTCGTCTAGCGTTGGCATCCATTCTGTAATGAACTCCGCCAAGACCCTGCTTTTAATTGTTGAAGTACTTTCAAACTTGAGATCAAAGCTTTACAACTCCAATGCCCACTCAACAATCTTTCCGGTTGCATCTGGATTTCTCAAGACCCTCTGCATCGGAAAGCGAGTAACGGCGGCAATCTTCTGTGCTTGAAAGTAGTGGCACCACTTCCTTAAGGCCATAGGAAGACCAAAAAGCAACTTCTGCATGCAAGAATATCTTGATCTAGCCCCTGGAGAAGGGAAGTAACAAAATAAACTGGGCACTGCACCTACTTCTTTTTCTGCACAACTTGTCATTCTGATCCATCTGCCTGCTGTGCACTTGACTTGTCGGCACCGGGACTTGCCAGAGAAGATTCCGGCTTGTCACTTGACGGGCCTGCACCTGTCGCCTCTTCACTTTCAGCTTCCCTCTCCGCCACTAGTGCAACACTGACCACTTGATTTGTTGCCACCAAGTATAACAACAATGACTCTTGCGGTCTTGGTGCAACCAGTGTTGGCGCAGAGGATAGGTACTTCAAATCTTGTAGCGTGCCCTCCGCTTGTGGAGTCAATTTCACTGAACTTGCCTTTTTCAAAATTTTGAAAAACGACAGGGCACACTCAGCAGATTTGGAGATGAACCTACTTAGTGCCGCAATACAACTGGTAACGTGACGCACATCCTTGATGCACTTTACTGCTTTAATCTGCTCAATTTCTTTGATCTTGTCGGGATTGGCTTCAATTCCTCGTTGAGAAACAAAGAACCCGAGAAGCTTGCCGAATGGAACGCCAAACACACACTTCTCGGGGTTGAACTTCAAATTAATCTTGCGCAAATTAGCAAATGTCTCTTCCAAATCTTGTCCTTGCTTTTGACCACTATGTCATCCATGTATGCTTCCACATTCCTGCCCAACTGAGGTACAAAACCAATCTTGATTGCTCTTGCAAATGTTGAACCAACACTTTTCAATCTGAAAGGCATACGTATAAAGCAATACATGCCACATGGAGTGATAAATGCGGATTTCTCTTCATCTTCCTTTGACATGAAAATCGGGTAATACCCAGAGTAGGCATCAAGAAACGACAGCAAGTCACATCCGGCAGTGGAGTCAACAATCTGGTCGATGCGCGGCATGGGAAAAGGATCCTTTGGCAAGCTTTATTGATATATGTATAGTCAATACAAAGCCGCCACTTGTTGTTCGCCTTGCACACAATAACTAGATTGGCCAACCACGTAGGGTGGATTACAACTCTGACCAAACCTACCACTTCCAACTTCTTTATTTCTTCGTCAATAAACTGTTGCCATTCCAAAGCTTGCTTCTGCACCTTCTGCTTCATAGGCAGGGCGTGAGGATAGACGATAAGGTGGTGCTCAATTACTTCCTTGGAACATCAGCGATGTCATATGGTTGCCATGCAAACACATCGACATTCGCCTGCAGGAAAGCAATGAGCGCGCTTTCCTATTTGTCGTCGAGGGTGGAACTTATTGTGAAAGTCCCTCCGTGTCGTCCTCCTTGGCGGGCACCTTCTTGGTCTCTGACGGAGCAGCCTTGTTATTTTTACTCCTGCTGGCAGAGCTTTTAGCACATCCTCGACGGGAGCGCAACACTCCGAAGAGGCGCGCTTGCCGGAGTCAGTGGTCTTGCCGGTCTTCTTCTCTTCTTCCCCCGGGAGCTTTGTCGGCAGGAGCAAGTGCCTTGGCAGCAGATGCTGCAATTGCTTCCTGGTAGAGTTGTTTAGCATAGATCAGCACATCCTTATTGTCAGCGCTTGTTGGGATGTCATCAAGAAGGACATTTGTGACGCTTTCGGTAAGCTCTTTCACATGAACGGCATGGGCTTCCAGAAGCTCAATGAGGCCTTCATCATCCTTCTCCTGAAGAAGCCCGACGCTTCCTCTCTCCCGGATTATCAGCCGATCAGCCTCATTCACCTCCTAGCTAAGCTCTTTGCCAAGGTTTTGTCGCTCCGGCTCACCCCTCGACTTGATGCCATGGTGTCCTCCAACCAGAGCGCCTTCATCACGGGCCGCAACATCCATGACAATTTCATCCTCGTTCAGCAGACCGCTCGTCAGCTCCACAACATGCGTGCTTCGCATGTGCTCCTCAAGCTGGACATTGCGCGCGCTTTCAACTCCGTCTCCTGGCTGTTTCTTCTTCAGGTCCTTCACCACCTTGGCTTCGGTCCTCGATGGTGGGAATGGATCTCCATCCTTCTCTCCACTGCCAATACCTATGTTTTGATCAACGACAATCCAGGCCCGCCCATTTGCCATGAGAAGGGCCTGCGTCAAGGCGATCCTGTCTCCCCGATGTTATTTTTTCTGGTCATCAATGTCCTCAACTCTCTCCTTCAATTCGTCACCAGCTCCGGCATGTTGCGTCGCCTCACCGAGCTCCGGATGGCCTCGAGCATTTCCTTGTACGCTGATGACGTGGTCATCTTCTGTCACCCAGACCCGTAGGAGCTCCTAGTCGTCCGCGAGCTACTTTGCATTTTTGGTGCTGCCTCCAGCCTTCACACAAACTTCCAGAAGTGTTCTGCCACGCCTATCCAGTGCTCTGATGCGCAGCTGGTGCAAATCGTGGGCACGCTCTCCTGTCCGATCATGCACTTCCCGATCACTTACTTGGGCATTCCCCTCTCGGTTCGGAAAGTCTCTACGGTTGCCCTTATGCCTCTGGTGGAGTGCATGGCTCGCAAGCTTCCTACTTGGCGCACTTCACTTCTTTCCCGCGGCGAGAGGCTGGCCTTCGTCCGTCATGTTCTCGCCGCTATGCCCTCCCACCTCCTCATGGCCATGGCTCTGTGGCCTTCCATTCTCAAGAAGATCAACCGCATCATGCGCGAGTTCCTTTGGCATGGCGGCAGCGATTCCTCTAGCGGTGGCAATCTCGTCAGCTGGCGCAAGGTGTGCCGTCCCTTGGAGTTTGGGGGCCTGGGCATTCGGGACCTGTAGCTCACGGGCATTGCTCTCCATGCTCGCTGGCTTTGGCTCAAGGCCACTGACCTCTCCAGGCCATGGAGACATCTTCATATCCCGTCTGACGCTGATTTCTAGTCTATCTTAAATGCTTGCACGATGTGGATCTTGGGGGATGGCAACTCTTGCCTCTTCTGAACGGATAGGTGGATCAGTGGGAAGTCCGTCGCCGACCTTGCTCCGGCCGTGCTGGGCTTGGTCCCCAAGAGTCGCAGGCGCACGCGTTCCGTCGCGCTGGGCCTGCTGGGCAGGGCCTGGATCTCTGACATCCGTGGTGCTTTGCCCAAGGCCATGGTGCAGTACGTGGAACTTTGGCGGCTCCTTCATCATCTCAACCTTTCTACCGACCCCGACAAGCTATGTTGGCGTTGGACGAGCAGCGGCTCCTACTCCGCTAAGTCCTGCTATCAGGCTATGTTCTCTGGTCCCACTATCGCCCCGCACTAGAATCTTACATGGCGTACTTGGGCCCCTCTCCGCATCCGGTTCTTTGCCTGGTTGGCTGGCATGGATCGCTGCTGGACTACTACCGCTTGCCCGGCACGGACTCCCGCATGACGACCTCTGCGCGTTTTGTGCCCAGGAGCTCGAGACGATCGATCACCTGCTCCTTCACTGCTTATTCTCTAGGACCATCTGGCACGAGATTCTTGCTTGGTTCTGTGCCCCTTTCCCCCCAGGACCACGAGGCCTCCTTCTTGGACTGGTGGTCGACCTCGGTCGCGGCTGTGCCTACCGCCATGCGCAAAGGGCTCTCCTCCCTGGTGCTTCTCTCCGCATGGTCCCTCTGGCGTCACCGCAACGCATGCATCTTTGACAATGCTAGCCCCTCCATCGTGCTGCTTCGCCAGGCCATCAAGGACGATGTTAGGGTTTGGGCGTCGGCTGGCGCCAAAGACATAGCTAATCTCATGCCACCTTGAACCTCTCCGGGCTGATCATCCCGTGTTGTACTCATGTAACCTCTCTCTACCCCTCTTAGCATACGTAGTGGGCGGTTACCCCTCCCCTTGTAACACTCTTGTTCTCTTCTACCTATCAATGGAATGATACACAATCATTGCGTATTCACGAAAAGAATGGATTGTGATGATGCTCATAGGTCCTGGCATCTTAAACATGTTGTATGCATAGTGAGATGCTGCCATGAATTTCGCCAGTGCTGGGCGGCCAAGGATCCCATTGTATGGCAATGGAATCTTGACAAATGTAGTTGAGTTCGCTGCCAAATGTTACCAACAGAGTGATCTTGCCCTTCGGCTGGCTCCTTCTAGGATTGATCCCTTAGAATGTGCCAGTCTTCTTTAGATCTCCGTCAGAAATCTGTAGCTTCTTGATCACATCAAGTGAGATCAAGTTGAGACCAGTCCCATCGTCAACCAACATTTTTGTCACCTTGAGGTTGAGGATTGTTGGTGAAACAAACAATGGCAAGCACCCAACCACAGTTGTGTGATCAGGGTGATCCTCAGCATAAAAAATGATGGGCGTGTTGGACCATCTCAATGGCTTTTGGGCATCAATTGTTGGTTTTGCTGCATTGACCTCATGTGACCACTACTTGAGTTGGCGGTGAGAGGAGTGCAAAGTTTCACCTCCATTAATGCACATCGCTTTTGTGGCTTTTTGAAACTCATGCTCACTGGACTCCTCATCACCTTCTTCGTCCTCATCATCATCCTCTTATTTCTTGTCTCAACCTCTAGTAGGCTTCTCCTTCTATAGACTGGCCTTGCCGCGGTGACCTCCTCGGCCACCATGTTTCTTGCCGGACCCACTTTCACCTTCAACCTTCTCCTTATCTCTGTTCTCATATTCTGTTTTCTTCTTCTCAACAAGCTGCTCAACTTGTTAGCAATCTTGGAGATCATGGCTCTTGGTGCGGTGGATCTTGTGGTACTGCTTGCTGGAGCCCCCCGGTCTGGTCAACAGCTGACAAGGCTTGGCACGAGGAACACCTGACAACTTCCCTGCTGGAGCACTCAGCCTTAGCCTTCTTGACAGGGCCACTATTGTCGGATCCCTCAATAGCAAGCACAACTTTGCCCTTGCGCTTCCTGTTGTGCTTGCGGCCCTTCTTTTTCGAGGCGATGGCACCATCGTCATCTTCTGAGTCGACCTCTGCGCTAGCATCTTCCCTGGGGAGTCTCCTCACCTCCTCAGCACGCGCACAACTGTTAGCCAACACATATAGCTCGGCAACATCCCTCACCTTGGTCATGGACATTTCTCACCGTATCTCGCGGTTCCTCATGTTCGTGTGGAATGCGACAATGATAGCTACATGATGGATGTCGGGAATGTTACGCTGCACATGGCTGGATCTCTGTATGTACTTGCGAAGCGATTCATCGTCTCGCCGTGGGACCACATGCAAGTTACTTTCCTAACCAGGAACTCTGTGGACGTCGATGAAGGTGCCAAAAAACTTCTGGCATAGATCCTATCAGATTTCGGGTTCCGGCAGACCCTTGAGGTTCGAACACTGGGGTGCGCGCGGAGATTTCGCCTCCTACCTACCTGCACCCCTCCGCCTCACTAGGATCTAACTACAGAAAGAACAACACAAGAGACACAGGGTTTATACTGGTTCGGGCCACCGTTGTGGTGTAATACCCTACTCCAGTGTGTGGTGTGGTGGATTGCCTCTTGGGCTGATGATGATGAACAATACAAGGAAGAACAGCCTCGCGAGGGTCTGTTCTTGGCTGGGGCGATGAACTGCTGGGAGGAGTTCAGTCACCTTTCTCTCTCTCTCTCTCTCTCTCTCTCTCTCTCTCTCTCTCTCTCTCTCTCTCTCTCTCTCTCTCTTTCTAATCGAAACATCTCTCTCACCTTCCAACCTCTGAACCTCTGAAAACCCCCTGAAAAACCCCCTTTGCTCTGTGGGTGGCTGGTCCTATTTATAGAGGCCCTGGTCCTCTTCCCAAATATCGAGCGGGAAGGGAGCCAACAATGGCGGGCTAATTTGAAGGGGGACAACTAGTATCAGCTATCCTGACAAAAGTAGTCTTCTCCTGCGCAAAGCTCTGGTGATGACGCCGTCTTGGGCTCCATGGTGACCTCCGTCTTGTAGTCCTCATGGTCTTGGTATTGTTGCACCGAAATGGCAACCTTTGCCTGATGCCTCGGTACTCTGCAGCTGCGCTTGCCCCTTTTGCACCAAAGAGGAAAGGAGGACACTGCGCGGGCTGGCATCCGCCTGGCGCCTTCGGTCGTCATGGCTTGCGTCACGGGCATCTCGTGAGGTACCCCGCCTTGATCTCTCTGCCTCCTCGTGAGCCAGCCTGACGAGGCCGTGCCTGGGGAAGCTCCACGTTGTCCGCCCCGCGAGGCTTGGCCCCTCGCGAGGGTCTTGGGTTTGTGTTGGTGAAGATGGGCCGCGTTGGGCCCCCCTTTGAGCCACGCCGCAGGCTGCAGGTAGGCAAGTCTGGGGACCCCCATTCCCAGAACGCTGACAGTAGCCCCCGTGCCCAAGGCGCGCCCGGACTTGGCCGTGCAGGGAGGCGGAAGGGCAAGAGTGAAGCGCCGCGGGCCCTAACAGCCTGCGGCCTTGGGCGCCGCGTGGCGGTTGATTGGACGTGGGCACCTTAGCAACTGCGCGAGTTGATAAAGGAGCGGCATCCACCTAGGCTTTGCTTCTTGCTTTCCCCGGTTGCTGCTCAGATCCCCTTTCTTGCATCTCTCCTTCCTTCCTCCAAAATTTCCAGATCCACTCCGACCGTGTGACCTAGGAAGCCATGGCGCCTCGTCAGCCCTCGGCTGTAGCTTGGTACTCGTCTGCCCTGGACCCGCCGAACGTGTCGGAGGCGAGCCTTGCCCGGTTGCGCCGGATGGCGACGGCGCGGGGCATCAACGGGGCAAAGGTGTTTAAAGCCGGATCCGCCACCCCTGAGGGTCAAGGGATCACCTTCTATCCGCTCTTCGTAAGTGCCATTGCTGCTGGCCTGGTGCCTCCCTTCTCCGAGTTCTTCTTCTCTGTCCTCCGCCACTATAAGCTACAAGCCCTGCATCTCCACCCCAACTCCGTCCTTCTCCTGGCAATCTTCGCCTATTACTGCGAGGCTCACGTAGGGGTGCAGCCCTCAGTGGCCTTGCTGCGCCACTACTTCTACCTCCGGACCTCTTGTGGTACTGCTTCCGCGTGCGCAAGCTTCATTGCGTACGGTGGCGCCATTGCCATTTCGAACCCCGGGAAAAGGATTGAGGGCTTCAGGAGCAAGTGGGTCTTGGTGGATGCTGGGCGTATCCACCCTCGGCTGATCTTGCCAACGGAGCAGCCCACGAGCTCCAACAATTGGGGGCGAGCAGAGCTCACGGACCCCCGCGCGAAGCTGATGTTGGAGAAGATGGACACGGATCTGAGGCCGGCCAATATGGTGGCGACGAAGCTGACCGGCGCGTCGCTGCTGAGGGAATTCCTGGAGCACCAGCTGGCTCCGCTTCGGTAGTACTCACTTCCGATGTGGAGGCCCCGTCCGAGCCCCGCGGCCTTAGCCGACGGAGATCTGGCTGCGGTCCTCCGGTCTTTGGTCGGGGCGATGTGGTGAGGTTGGCGGGTGCTCCTACGCCATTCTTCCTCCGTGACGACTGGGGGCAGGTAGTGGAGTCCATGTTCGTCTTCAACGGGGACGGGCCCGTGCCCATGGAAACCCCTGAGGAACCGGTGGACGTGCCCTCCGACGACTCCAGCGAAGAGGAGGAAGGAGGGGAGCGGGTAAAAGGGCCTGGCTCCGAGGCGACTGACGGAGAGTCGAGGGCTCCCCTCCCCCGGCGCAGGCCCCGCATTCTCCGCCTCTCTCCGAGCGATGACGACGAGGATGACGACGAAGACGACGACGAGGACAACGACGAGCAGGACAGCAGGAGCTCACCCCCGATCCCGAAGAAGGACAGGACCGGGCTGATCTCCCGCGGGTCTGCCCCGGCCCCGGGGCGGACCGCAGATGCACCTTCCGCCTCCAAGCTTCCCGAGGTTGACCCTTCCAGCCGGCTTTCAGGCTTCAAATTTGGCCGGAGGCCGCTTGAGCTCACCGGCGACGACCCGTAAGCATCCGATTCTTGTCTTTATTTCTTGCTCTTCTTCTGAGGCTTGATGTCCGCATTTCTTGGATAGGCTGGCGCCCGCAGCAAAGAAGCCGAAGGGGGCTCCCGAGGTTCCACCCGTGGCAGCGCCTCTACCTGCGAAGGAGGGTGATCGCGACGCACAGGCTTCTCTTGCCCGGTCGTCCTCGCGAGGCCTGGCTGAGCCGGCTGGGGCGAGCTCAGCCCCCATGGCCCAAGTGGCTCCCGAGGTGCTCTTGCCTGCCGCCGCCACTACAACTGTCGGGGCGCGGCAGACTCCGCCTCAGGATGCTGTGGCCGCGCTGCCGCCTTCTCCTCCTACTCCACCGGCTGCTGTCTCTCCGACTCCTTCTGCCGTTCTGGATCGTGCTGTTGCTGAGCTGGACCGACTGCGGCAGGATCTTCTTGGCGCCGACCCCCGCTTGGTGGCCGGGCGCTTGGAGCTGGCTTCAGGATGGGTTCGCTCCGATGCTTCGATTCGGGCGACACTGGTCCAGGCCTCGACGGCATGCGACAAGGAGAAGCAGGCCGTCCTTGAGGCGAACGCTGCTCGTGACGCAGCCCTGGGGGAGGTGGTCGACGTCTGTGGGCGTTGCAAGGTGCTGGAGGGCGAGCTGCAAGATTTGCGGGACCAGCTCGCGAACGAGGTCCGCCTTCGCCAAGAGCAGGAAGAAGGCGTGAAGGCTCGCGAGGCGGCTCTCAAGGAGAGGTAGGTCAAGCTCAAGAAACGCCGCGACCGCCTAGGCGCGCTGGAGCGGGAGTTGGGGGCGAGGAAGGCCAAGCTGGACGACGAGGCCCTGGTTCTTGCCAAGGACCGCGTGGCCTTCACGGAGATGGAGGCGAGGGCTCGCTCCTCACTGAGGATGCTTTACGACAGCGGCCTAGAGAGCCCACTGGCTGGCGCCGAGGACGGCCCCGCCAAGCTACTTCCCTTCGTGGTTCACGCTCTTGAAGATGTCGCCCTTGGCCTTGGCGCCACGGCCGAGGACGAGGCGCGTGTCCTGTCTTCTACAGCACTGACGCGGGTCCTCACCCACATCTACCTTCGCGATCCCGGTGTCGACCTCGACAGCCTGCTGGAGCCAGTGAGCAGCGAGCGTGCCGCTGCCACTGCCGAGGCCATGAAGGGTCGCGCAGAGGCCCTGCTGGGGAAGTTCCGGGCCTTCCGCACCAAGCTGAAGCAAGGCGCTGCCGACCCCACCGCTCTGTGAGGCGTACACAATCCGTGCTGCTCCACCGCCGACAAGTGACTCCGTCGCGGCTCCTGTCCTGCCTTTAATTCCTGCACATGTATCATGCCTCGGGGAGGCGTTTAAACTTGCATTTGGCATTGAGATAACAGTGTGGACTGTAATATTTGCTTTTGAATTCCTTGAAATTTGCGCCTTTCCTTCCTACTTGCTTATGTTCTACGCCGGCAGAGCCCAGCCCCGCGCATGCCTCACCCAGCGTTGGTCCCGACCGGAAACCAGGACGGGGCCAAGGAGTGAGGGGCCACATGACAAGTTAGGCTCCTGAGTCGCGATGCTCAGGAGTCCCCCTTGGCACACGAACAACAAGTAGGGAGGTGTGATGCGGGTGGATCTACCGTTCTACGTCTGCAGAGCCCGGCCGCGCGCGTGCCTCACCCAGCATTGGTCCCGACCGAAAACCAGGACGGGGCCATGGAGTAAGGGGCTACGTGACCAGTTAGGCTCCTGAGTCGCGATGCTCAGGAGTCCCCCTTGACGCTCAAACGGCCTTCGTACCTTGGCTCCGCTCGGGGAGAGACGCGCGACAAACCAGGCCCGGGGGGACCTGGCTGGGCGGCATGCGTCTGGGTGTGACCCAGGCGCAGCCCCCGTGCCCAGCCCCCTCGCCCGGCACTCCCGAGGGGAAGCGTTACGATGAGGCTAGACACTGAGCTCTGGGCTCCCTGAGGTTGGTGCGGCCTGGGGGGCCACCCTCAGTTGTTTATCACCAGCGCGGAGCATAGCGCTACCGTATGTGTACGGGCATAGCCGCTCCTCGGCAGTGTCGTCAGCCAACACGGAGCATGGTGCTTCCACTGGTACGTGGGAGGAGGCCCCCCTCCGGGAGGAGCCCCCGGAGCATGTATAGCCCCGCCCTGGCACGTGGCGGGCACGGTAGGGCCTGGCGAGGTGTATCTGGGCACCCGTGAACCAGCGCGGGACTCACGGGGCCCTACCTCTAGGCAGGTTGCGCCTGGCACTGGGCCTTATCTTGTGATGTGTCCCTGCAAATTTGGTTAGATGTCGGCACTCTACGTCCTCGGGTCCCGGCCCTCGAGCTGGTCTCAGCCGTCGCTGGGATGCCAGGTCGTGATGCCATGGACAATGCCAAAGGGTGAGGGCTGGAGAGCCAGTAAGAGCCCTGATTCGCGATGCTCAGGTACCCCCCCTTTAACGTGCAAGTGGTCGGCATGGAGAACAAGAGGTGCCGTGGACCGGCGTCAAATAATCAAGCATGGTGGGTCTAACGCATAATCGGAAATAAACACAAATGGGATACATGTCGCTGGGCCTGGCCCGAGCGGCTTGGGGATCATGTAGCCCGAGGGGCGCCCCCAACAAGGTAAGCTAACAACATGGAATAAAAAAGGGATACACGCCGCCGGGACGGACCCACGCGGCCTGGGAATAATGCAGCCCTGGGGGGGCACTCCCAGCTGGAAATAAAACTCGAAAGATGTCACCTGATGATGTTGAGGACGAAGGAGCGTTGGTGTAGCAGGCTCGGTGGGCTGCAGGAGCCGATCCTCACGAGCCCCAGGCCCAGGGGCCTCGGGAGGCTCCGGAGGCGCTGGCGGCTCCTCGCGGTCCATCTCCATCCCTGCCAGGGCTGCGGAACGCCTGGCCTCTCGTGCCTCCGTGATGCCCCTCATGAGGCGCTGGTACGTGTCAGCCGCATTCGGCAAACCGTAAGGCATGCGAACGTAGCTGTGGGGTGGGCCTCCGCAGCGCCCCACTCGCGAGGGCAAGAGGCGATCCAGAGAGGCGACTCGATTGAGCCCTGGTATGTCGATGCAGACACGCAGCCCACCATCCTCGCCTAGATGGGGAGCCACTGCTGGTAGGCGGCGGCCGCCTTTCATGACTCTTGACTCTTGTAGCTCCTGAATGGCCTTGCTGACGAACTCGTGAGGGTTTGGATCTCCTTGCCTTGCTCCTTCTTGAGGGAAACGTGCTTCGAAGCACGCCTCCATGTGGTGCCCAAGTGCCTCCCTCGTGACCCTAGCTAGGTCGGTGGCCCTCCAGGGGAGAGCCCCCGAGACCTGCCTGAGGAGGGCGCCGGGCGCACTTTCCTATGCGATGGAAGGAGGTTTCCCTTGGGCAGGCGCGGGCCCAGAGGGGCCTGCCTCCTGAGTGGTCGGGCCGGACGATGTCTTCTTCTTCTTAGGGGCGGTCTCGGGAGGCCTCCTGCTTCCACGATCCGGGTCTTCCAGTGACGCAGCCTGAAAGGCTCGTTCCAGGGAACACACCGCGTCCTTCTCTTCACAGGGCACCATGATGACTCCGCCGCTTCCTGGCATCTTGAGGACGTTGTAGCCGTGGTGTGTTACGACCATGAACTTGGCCAGCGCTGGGTACCCAAGGATGGCGTTGTACGGCAGGCGAATGTGAGCGACGTCGAAGTCGATGAGCTCGGTGCGGTAGTTGTCGCGTGCCCCGAAGGTGACAGGGAGGCGGACCTGCCCAATCGGGACTGTGGAGCCGTCGGTGATACCGGAGAAAGGCTTGGTTGGCTGAAGCTGGCTGTAGGGCACTTGGAGGTTGTTGAACGTCTCCACGGACAGGACGTTGAGCCCTGCCCCGCCATCGATAAGGGTCTTGGTGACCACCACGTTGCTAACGATCGGGGAGCAAAGCATCGGGAGAACTCCGGCTGTAGCCGCACACTTGAGCTGATCTGCTGAGCTGAATGTGATGGCGCACGCCGACCACCTGAGAGGGCGCGTGGCTTCGAGCCTGGGGAGGACTGCGTTCACTTCGCGGGCGAACTGCTTGAAGATGCGCTGAGAGGCTGGGGCTTGTGCCCCGTCCAGGATGCAGGCGATCGCGCGCGGCTCCTGGAAGCCCCCAGCCCCCTCGTCCTGGTGGCAGTCCTCGTTTCTCCTTGGCTGCGGCGGCAACGGCGGGAGGCCTGCGTTGCCTTGCGGGCGATCCTCACGAGGCTGATCCCTCCAGTCTCCCTTGCGAGGCTGATCTCTCCAGCCTCCCTCGCGAGGCGGGTCTTGCCAGCGATCCTCGCGAGGTTGATCGCGCCACCCTTGGCGCGGGCCACGGTCTTCCAGCGTCCTGCGTTCCTTCCTCCTCCTCGACCGTAGCCCCGGTCATCCTTCCTTCTCGCAGGCTCGGAGCTCTTGACATTCGTTGGTGTTGTGGGTGTGGAGGTCATGGTACACACAGTACCGGCTGCCCTTGGAAGGTTCGGGCTGATCTCTGCCTCACTTGGTGTCTGGTTCTGCCGTGAGCATGGCAGCCCCCTTGCGCTTCACATCCTTGGCCTTGGGCTTCTTCTCTTCTGGGTCTGCGGCAGGCAGCTCGAGGAGGGAGAGACGCCCTTCCTCGGCCCTGGCACACTTGGTTTCCAGGTTGAACAGCTCCAAGGAAGTGCACAAGTCTTCATGCATCGCCAGCTCCTCCTTCATCTTGACGTCGCGCACGCCATCGGAGAAGGCCGAGATGATGGCCTCCTCAGTCACCTTGGGAATCTTGAGGCGCGTGTTGTTGAAGCGCTGGATGTATTTCTGCAGGGTCTGCCCGGCAAGTTGCTTGATGCGGTGCATGTCGCTCACGACGGGTGGCCGGTCGCGAGTGCCTTGGAAGTTGGCGATGAAGCGGGTGCGCATCTCGTCCCAGGAGGAGATTGTGCCTGGAGCCAGGTTCAGGAGCCAGGTGCGGGCCCCGTCCTTGAGCGCCATGGGGAACCAGTTCGCCATGACCTTCTCGTCTCTGTTGGCAGCTTCGATGCCCAGCTCGTAGAGCTGGAGGAACTCCGCAGGATCAGCCATGCCGTCGTAGCGAGGAGGCAAGTCTGGCTTGAACTTGCAGGGCCACGTGACGCTGCGTAGCTCGGCGGTGAAGGCGCGGCAGCCTGCTGTGGCCACGGGAGGCCTTGGATGACGGGGAGATTGGTCTTGCATGTCCCCACGCGCTGCAGCTGGGAGCAGCGCGGGGTCTTGACGCGCGGGAGCAGGAGCATGGTCGCGACTTGCTGGGGTAGGGAGCGCCCGGGCAGCTTCTTGCGGGCGAGGGACTTCTTGGCAGCTCTGCTCTTGCCGCGCTGGCACCTGACGAAGCGGGTTCCGCCCAGGGGCCACGCGCCTTGGAGCCATGGCGCCGTCCTGAGGAGGAGGCGGCCGGGGCGCCGCCGGAGATTCATCGCCCGCGCGGGGCGGGGTGCGGTGCAGCGGAACGGACGGCGCAGGAGAGCCCCCTGCGGCGCGGATGAGCTCGGCGACGCGGTCGAGCCATTCTTCGTAGACGTCATCGAAGGGACGGTAGCACAGGAGCTCGTTTGCCGTGATGAGTGCAGCCCGAACCTCCATGGGCGCGCGGAGCGCGCGGGACGAAGATCCAGCTGGGGTGAGCGAGGGACTTGCGGTGCGGCCGTCCTGCCGCATGGACGGATGCTGGGACGATGCTTGCTGCTCGTCCCCCGCCGAGCCGGTGGCGGCGTTGACGGTAGGTGACAGGAAACAACAAGGACGCCCGCCGACAGGGGCCGTTTGGGCGACGCGGGAAGCGAGTGCGGCCCGGTGCTCAGCGCGGGCCCAACGAGCGTCAAACATAGGCGTGATGGTCGGAGGAGAATGGGGTGGTGGAAGACGAATCCCGGCGCACCCCTACCTGGCGCGCCAAATGTCGGATTTCGGGTTCCGGCAAACCCTTGAGGTTCGAACACTGGGGTGCACGCGGAGATTTCGCCTCCTACCTACCTGCACCCCTCCGCCTCGCTAGGATCTAACTACGGAAAGAATAACACAAGAGACACAGGGTTTATACTGGTTCGGGCCACCGTTGTGGTGTAATACCCTACTCCAGTGTGTGGTGTGGTGGATTGCCTCTTGGGCTGATGATGATGAACAATACAAGGAAGAACAGCCTCGCGAGGGTCTGTTCTTGGCTGGGGCGATGAACTTCTGGGAGGAGTTCAGTCACCTTTCTCTCTCTCTCTCTTTCTGATCGAAACCTCTCTCTCACCTTCCAACCTCTGAACCTCTGAAAAACCCCTGAAAAACCCCCTTTGCTCTGTGGGTGGCTGGTCCTATTTATAGAGGCCCTAGTCCTCTTCCCAAATATCGAGCGGGAAGGGAGCCAACAATGGCAGGCTAATTTGAAGGGGGACAGCTAGTATCAGCTATCCTGAGAAAAGTAGTCTTCGCCTGCGCAAAGCTCTGGTGATGACGCCGTCTTGGGCTTCACGGTGACCTCCGTCTTGTAGTCCTCATGGTCTTGGTCTCGTTGCACCGAAATGGCAACCTTTGCCTGATGCCTCAGTACTCCGCGGCTGCGCTTGCCCCCTTTGCACCAAAGAGGAAAGGAGGACACTGCGCGGGCTGGCACCCGCCTGGCACCTTCGGTCATCATGGCTTGCGTCACGGGCATCTCGTGAGGTACCCCGCCTTGATCTCTCCGCCTCCTCGTGAGCCAGCCTAACGAGGCCGTGCCTGAGGAAGATCCACGTCGTCCGCCCCGCGAGGCTTGGCCCCTCGCGAGGGTCTTGGGTTTGTGTTGGTGAAGATGGGCCGCGCTGGGCCCCCCTTTGAGCCACGCCGCAGGCTGCAGGCAGGCAAGTCTGGGGACCCCCGTTCCCAGAATGCCGACAGATCCACCCAACAGGATACAAATTTCTCCAGCAAGTTCATTAACCACGATCAGACGTTGGGCTTGAGCACCAACAAAAGTAGTTGGCGAAGATCTTATCGTCACGAGCCCTAGCAGCATGCACCGCAATGGTGTAGATGCTTAGGAACTCTGACGGGTGAGTCTTGCCGTCATACTTCTCTGACACTTCTGGTTTGAAGTTTTGGGAATTGGGCCACTGGACTTGCCGTAGATCACGAGTAAACACTGGACAACCCACCTCATAAGGCAAGTCACCAGGATACCCTAGTGCAGGCTCATCTACAATGGGCCCCGTGGGTTTGTCGGATTGATGATGCACTTCCCGTTGTCGTTCGATGGTAGTACATGCATCTTCTCCCGTTGTTCTTGAAGAACTTGGCATTGGTCGCGTTGAGCTCGCGGATTGGATGACGCCATGGCCATATCATCATGGATGTCGACCCACTGGCTCTGCCATTGCTATTGTTGCTATCGTGGAGGGGTTTTTCTTCGCCTGCGCAAAGCTCTGGTGATGACGCCGTCTTGGGCTCCACGGTGACCTCCGTCTTGTAGTCCTCATGGTCTTGGTCTCGTTGCACCGAAATGGCAACCTTTGCCTGATGCCTCGGTACTCCGCGGCTGCGCTTGCCCCCTTTGCACCAAAGAGGAAAGGAGGACACTGTGCGGGCTGGCACCCGCCTGGCACCTTCGGTCGTCATGGCTTGCGTCACGGGCATCTCATGAGGTACCCCGCCTTGATCTCTCCGCCTCCTCGTGAGCCAGCCTAACGAGGCCGTGCCTGAGGAAGCTCCGCATCGTCCGCCCCGCGAGGCTTGGCCCCTCGCGAGGGTCTTGGGTTTGTGTTGGTGAAGATGGGCCGCGCTGGGCCCCCCTTTGAGCCACGCCGCAGGCTGCAGGCAGGCAAGTCTGGGGACCCCCGTTCCCAGAACGCCGACAGATCCACCCAACAGGATACAGATTTCTCCAGCAAGTTCATCAACCACGATAGGACGTTGGGCTTGAGCACCAACGAAAGTAGTTGGCGAAGATCTTATCGTCACGAGCCCTAGCAGCATGCACCGCAATGGTATAGATGCTTAGGAACTCTGACGGGTGAGTCTTGTCGTCATACTTCTCTGACACTTCTGGTTTGAAGTTTTGGGAATTGGGCCACTGGACTTGCCGTAGATCACGAGTAAACACTGGACAACCCACCTCATAAGGCAAGTCACCAGGATACCCTAGTGCAGGCTCATCTACAATGGGCCCCGCGGGTTTGTCGGATTGATGATGCACTTCCCGTTGTCGTTCGGTGGTAGTACATGCATCTTCTCCCGTTGTTCTTGAAGAACTTGGCATTGGTCGCGTTGAGCTCGCGGATTGGATGACGCCATGGCCATATCATCATGGATGTCGACCCACTGGCTCTGCCATTGCTATTGTTGCCAACGCGCACCGGGACGGTGGGCTGCTGCTATGAAGGTCCTGCCCGCCGCGGTTTGTCGTTGTTGGTAAAACCAACAAGACTCTGGATGGTGGCTCTCCACTCCTCCATCTTCTCTACAGCAGGAGGAAACTACAAAAGTAGTTGAGCACGTGCCAGTGCTTCTTCTGGCGCGGCTGGCATTGAAAGACACGAGGAACATGCCACATTAGCGCGGCTGGTGTTCTTAATTCCAACTGATTTGGAAGTACCCCATCTTGAACTTGCAACCTTGGCCTGTTGTTGCCAGTGTGCTGGTGTGAATGTTGGCCTTGTGTATCTTGGGGATGATTCGCAGGACCCTGGCCGCGGGGATGATCAGAGCCGCCGACACCATGGCATTGCTCGTCGCGCGGGACCTGCTATGGACACAACATGGGCGCCAGTGTGGGTGTCTTGGAGTGCGCCCTGTTATCCCTGGAGTTTGTTGCACCGCTCGCAGGCAGCACAGCCCCATCCCTGGAACTGATGGCATGCAGGTTGTAGTTCTCGTTGTAGATGAGGCTGCTTGCCTAGCTGTGATTGCCAGAACGCCACAGAGGTTGCTCCTGGCCTCCGCCTCTCGCGCCACTGCCTCCTGCGCCGCTGCTCGCGCCACCGCCTGTGCCGTCGCCTATCTACGAAGGCTCTAGTGGCTTGGACGTAGGCGGACCAACCTCCATGGCACCCTTCTTCTTGGGAGCCACGACGATGAAGACGATGAAGAAACTGATGTGCTAACTGCTAGTTCTGGTTCGTGCAAGCGACCCCCTGCCTGGCGTACTAAATATGTCGTCCGTACGACAAACTATGGGACCAACAAAGGTCCCTTTGCAGTTTGACTGGGGAGATCGGCGAGCACAAAGAGCAGAGTTAGTAGAAACACATGAAGTTTACCCAAGTTCGGCCGCTATGAAGCATAAAACCCTACTCCTGCTTTGTGTATTGGATGTGTTTATGTCCAGTTACAAGGTGAACACATCCCGGAAAGGTGCTCGAAGAGTGCAGCTACACGTGCAAATGGACATGATTTCGACCTTTGTAAAGGTAGCTATGGGCCTCCTTTTATAGAGAAAAGGGGTCTCCAAAGTGGCAAAATGGTAAATGTACAATGTAAATAGTGGCTACAGTGCTAAATACCTATCTCTGACGGGTTAGGACAATTAATTGCGCCGTGAGGTGTCTTGTGGATGGAGATTCCCAGCAAGAATGGTCTCTCCTTATGTGCCATTGGCCCATCTACCTTCTATTTCCTTGACATATCGCCTGGACGGGTGTCATTAAAGTTATATCCTCGATGGCGAGCTGCCACGTGCCCAGTATTGGTGAACGTATCAATAATTCAAAATTTTCCTACATGTCACCAAGATCAATCTAGGAGATGCTAGAAACGAGAGAGAGGGAGTCCATCTTCATACCCTTGAATATCGCTAAGCGGAAGCGTTACAAGAACACGGTTGATGGAGTCGTACTCGCGGCGATTCAAATCGCGGAAGATCCGATCCAATCACCGAACGGATGGCGCCTCCGTGTTCAACACACGTACAACGCGGGGACGTCTCCTACTTCTTGATCTTGCAAGGGGATAGGATAAGTTGAGGGAAAGCTCCGGCA
Source organism: Triticum dicoccoides (assembly GCF_002162155.2). Taxonomy (NCBI): domain Eukaryota; kingdom Viridiplantae; phylum Streptophyta; class Magnoliopsida; order Poales; family Poaceae; genus Triticum; species Triticum dicoccoides. The sequence continues at coordinate 283,578,105 of NC_041384.1, read as the reverse complement.
GCACGACGACGTGGTGGTGGAGCTTGCGGTTCTCCGGCAGGGCTTCGCCAAGCACTACGAAGGAGGAGGTGTTGGAGGAGGGAGAGGCTGTGCCTGGGCAAGGGGTGCAGCTTCCCTCTCTCTCCCTCACTATATATAGGGGGAAGGGGGGAGGAGGAGGCGCCCTAGGGTTTCCCCTTGGGGGCGGCGGCCAAGGCAGATTGGATCTCCCTAGGGAAATCCTAGGGAGACTTGCCCCCAAGCCAAGCCAGGTGGAGGCGCCCCACCTCTCCAAGTTACGTGAGATGGGGTGGGAGGGGCGCACATACCCTTAGTGGGCTTGTGTGCCCCTCCCCTTGGCCCATAAGGCCCCCAACGCTTGCCAGGGCCTCCGAAACACCTTTCGGTCACGCTGGTCGTCACCCGGTACTCCCAGAACAATTCCGAACTCCAATATCCTTCGTCCAATATATCGATCTTCACCTCCGGACCATTACGGAGTTCCTCGTCACGTCCAGGATCTCATCCGGGACTCTGAAAAACCTTTGGTAACCACATACTATTTCTCATAACAACTCTAGCGTCACCGAACCTTAAGTGTGTAGACCCTGCGGGTTCGGGAACCATGCAGATATGACCAAGACATCTCTCCAGCCAATAACCAATAGCGGGATCTGGATACCCATATTGGCTCCCACATGTTCCATGATGATCTCATCGGATTAACCACGATGTCGGGGATTCAATCAATACCGTATACAATTCCCTTTGTCCATCGGTATGTTACTTGCCCGAGATTCGATCGCCGGTATCCCCATACCTCATTTAATCTCGTTACCGTCAAGTCTCTTTACTCGTTCTGTAACACATGATCCCGTGGCTAACTCCTTAGTCACATTGAGCTCATTATGATAATGCATTACCGAGTGGGCCCAGAGATACCTCTCCGTCATACGGAGTGACAAATCCTAGTCTCAATTTGTGCCAACCCAACAAACACTTTTGGAGATACCTGTAGTGCACCTTTATAGCCACCCAGTTATGTTGTGATGTTTGATACACCCAAAGCACTCCTACGGTATCCGGGAGTTGCACGATGTCATGGTCTATGGAAATGATACTTGAAAGTAGAAAAGCTCTAGCAAACGAACTACACGATCTTGTGCTATGCTTAGGATTGGGTCTTGTCCATCACATCATTCTCCTAATGATGTGATCCCGTTATCAACGACATCCAATGTCCATTGTTAGGAAACCATAACCATCTATTGATCAACGAGCTTGTCAACTAGAGGCTTACTAGGGACATGTTGTGGTCTATGTATTGACACATGTATTATGGTTTCCGGTTAATACAATTATAGCATGAACAATAGACAATTATCATGAACAAGGAAATATAATAATAACCATTTTATTATTGACTCTAGGGCATATTTCCAACAGTCTCCCACTTGCACTAGAGTAAATAATCTAGTTCACATTGCCATGTGATTAGCACTCACAGTTCACATCGCCATGTGACTAATACCCAAAGAGTTTACTAGATTCAATAATCTAGTTCACATCGCCATGTGATTAACACCCAAAGAGTTTACTAGAGTCAATAATCTAGTTCACATCACCATGTGATTAACACTCAATGAGTTCTAGGGTTTTATCATGTTATGCTTACGAGAGAGGTTTTAGTCAACGGGTCTTCGACATTCAGATCCATGTGTTCTTCGCAAATCTCTATTCCATATTGTAGATGTTGCTACTATGCTCCACTTGGAGCTATTCCAAATGGTTTCTCCACTATACGTATCCGGTTTGCTACCCAGAGTCATCCGGATAGGTGTTAAAGCTTGCATCGACATAACCCTTTACGCCGAACTCTTCATCACCTCCATAATCGAGAAACATTTCCTTATTCCTAAGGACAATTTTGACCGCTATCCAATGATCCACTCCTGGATCACTCTTATAACCCCTTGCCAGACACGTGGAAAGGCACATCGCGGTACAAAACTTGGCATATCGTATAGAGCCTATGGCTAGGGCATATGGGATGACTTTCATCCTTTCTCTTTCTTCTGCCATGGTCAAGCTTCAAGTCTTAACTTCACTGTCGGCGTTTTGGGAACGGGGGTCCCCAGACTTGCCTGCCTGCGGCGTGGCTCAAAGGGGGGCCCAGCACGGCCCATCTTCACCAACACAAACTCAAGACCCTCGCGAGGGGCCAAGCCTCGCGGGGCGGGCGACACGGAGCTTCCTCAGGCACGGCCTTGTCAGGCTGGCTCACGAGGAGGCGAAGAGATCAAGGCGGGGTACCTCGCGAGGTGTCCGTCACGCAAGCCATGACGACTCAGGGCGCCAGGCGGGTGCCAGCCCGTGCAACGTCCTCCTTTCCTCTTTGGTGCAAAGGGGGCAAGCACAGCCGTGGAGTACCAAGGCATCAGGCAAAGGTTGCCATTTCGGTGCAACAAGACCAAGACCAGGAGGACTACGAGACAGAGGTCACCATGGGGCCCAAGACGGCGTCATCACCAGAGCTTTGCGCAGGCGAGGACTACTTTTGTCAGGATAGTTGATACTTGATGTCCCCCTTCAAATTAGCCCGCCATTGTTGGCTCCCTTCCCGCTCAATATTTGGGGAGAGGACCAGGGCCACTATAAATAGGACCGGCCACCCACGTAGCAAAGGGTTCGGCTCGGTCTCCTCCAAGGGCTCGACAAGTAGAGAGGTGGTAAGCAGAGAGATAGAGAAAGGTGGTTGAACTCCTCCCAGCAGTTCATTGCCCCAGCCAAGAAGAGACCCTTGCGAGGCTGTTCTTCCTTGTACTGTTCATCATCATCGGCCTAAGAGGCAATCCACCACACCACACACTGGAGTAGGGTATTACACCACAACGGTGGCCCGAACCAGTATAAACCCTGCGTCCCTTGTGTTGTTCTTTTCATAGCTTTGATCCTAGCGTGGCGGAGGGGTGCAGGAAGGTAGGAGGCGAAATCTCCGCGCGCACCCCAGTGTCCAACATTTGGCGCGCCAGGTAGGGGTGCGCCGAAATTCGTCTTCCACCGCTCCGTGCCCCGTCGCGTCGTCATCACCATGCCCGGCGACCAGGAGGGCAACCCAGACCCATGGGCTGCGTGGCCCGCCCGCGTAGAACCACTCGCCTCGGGCGACCCCGTGCCCCAGGCAGCTCGCGGTCCGCAGGGCGCTGTGGGCCGTGGGCGACGCGGACAGGCTTCGACAACTCTTATACCGCGGCAGGCACGGTCGGTAGCAAGGGACTCCAATCACGCCGCGACCACGGCACCGTACACCCGCCGGGAGCAGGCAAACTCAAGAGCCGCACTAACGGTGGCCCGAGAGCTGCTGCAGTGCAGACTGCTGGAGGGCGGCCACGACGTGCTGCTGGAGCGAGTGGCAGAGCTCCTGGGCATCGCCGCCTCAGGGGCTCACCCCTTCTCGACCCAACTCCCATATCAACCCAGGGCGACCCACGCGAGGGCCCCGCGCGTGCCCATGGGCTCCAAGGCTACTCCGACGCCAGCGAAGCTGTCAGGACCAGACCGGCGGCGGCGCTGCCCCCGCCCCCGGTCCGTGAAGAAGAAGGACTCAACGCGACCCGTGGCCCCAGTGGGCGGCCGCGCTGCCACCCCACGGTGGGCGCGTCAGGCAGGACCGCGTGGCATGCGGGGCATTACGGCGTGGCATTCGGGATGACGGCACCGGAGGAATACGTGCCCCTCATGATGGACCAAGGACACCCTCACGAGAACGGACAAGGCTCGCTCCTCAGCCCAAGCTGGGGGGACGAGGCACTAGAATCTGAGCCTTTCCAGGAGCCCCGGGACGGTCCCACTGGCCACGCTGGAGGCAACGATTATCGGGTACCGCTAATTCTTCAGGAGCAGGTATACGCTAACCATGGATCGCAGGAGGTGCAGGTCACCGCAGCGAGCAGCTGCCCCGCTCCCACAGTCTCCTACCCCTCGGGAGGAGGGCGCTGAGGGCTGCAGGAGAGAGGCAGGGATCCGACATCGCCACCGCGGCGTTCGGAGCAAGGCGTTTTCAGGAGGTAGGCCCTCCGCTGGGGAGGTGCCCCAGGGCCTGCCCCCGGCGGAGGAGCCGTGGTCGTCGGGGGAACCGCTAGCGACCGCTCTATCCCATCGGGCGGCGTCCTGGTTTCCGGTCGTTGCTGATGGCACTAGAGTGTGGCGCAAGGCGGGGCCCTCATCTGGCATATGAAGAAAGGCCAGTACCTGTGAAGAAGGCCCAGTGCCTGTGAAGCTCGCCGCCCCGTGACACTCTCACGTAATAATGAGTGGGGTTGTACACGCCCCAGAGTCTCAGGGGTGCCGGCCTCAGGCCCTGGGGCTCCCTCCCACGCCCAGTGGTAGCACATAGCTCCGCGCTGGTGAGAAGACGTCCAAGACTAGACTAGGTGCCGGACGCGGCCTTTTGTTTGCTTTTGTTGCTCTTCCCTTTGGTTGCCACTTTCCCCCGCTGGATTCAAGTTGGATTCGAATTTGAGATTTACGTGTGTTCGGGGAAGGGGTGCTTAGTCTCGTTCGAGCAATTTCTCGCATTTCGGTTAGCGCTTCGCCTCAGCTGCCTCCCCTCGTGAGCCCCTCACGAGCCGGGTCAGTCCTAGCTTGCGCGCAGCCCAGACTGCTGCCGCCGCGTCCTCTCAGGAGGGCGTCTTACTACAGGTCCAACGGATTCAATCAGGAAACACTCCGGGCTCCACAGCCTCCTGCGGGCTGCCCCAGGGCCAGCACGGGACAAAGGTAAATTAGCTGACCAGCGCGTCGCTTAAGCCAACCACTTGGCGCGGGCGCATGGGCAATGTAGCTCCTACTGATACGATAAACACAAGTTTTACATGAGGGGCTCCCCCTCCAAAATGCTCTCACAGCTATCAGGCCAAAACCTGAGTTCTATTCATACAGGGTAAGCAGGAACGATGCACAATCAGTCGGATGAATCTCCCAATGTGTCCTCAGGAGCGCCATTGGGGCCCTTGCTGGCGTCGCTGAACTCGCCACCGCTGCCCGCGTTGCCACCAGCGGCGTCGGGGCCGCCCATCACGCCGCCCTCGTCGGCCGCCATGGTCGCGTCGTCGTTGTCCGAGGCGAAGGCCCTGATAAGAGCCTCCACATGGTCTTCCACCCAGTAAGCCAGCTCACCTCGGACGGCCTGGGGGACTGGGGTGATGACGGTGTCGAAATCGAAGTGGGGATCCATGCTCCGGAGATGGGTGAAGACACGAGAAAAGGCGTGCCTGAGCAGGGCGCGGCTCCTCTCCTCCACCAACCTGTCAGCCCTGATCGACCGTGCCTCCAGCTGCGTCACCACGTCAGTAAAGAATTGAATATTACCCGCGTAGTTAACCATGTGCGGCTCGCCGACGGTCTCCTCGCAGATGTTGCCCAAGGCCGCGTTGGCCCTCTCCCGGAGCGTGGTCAGCATGGGGCCGTGCTCATGCTCCAGGAGCCGCTGCTGACGTATCTCATCCGCGTTCTGGCGCGCAACGGCCTCAGCCTCCTCCACCCGCTGGCGAAGAAGGAGCACCTCAGCCTGGGAGGTGGTTAGCCCACCTTGCGCCACCTCAAGGGCAGCCCGAGAAGCATCGGCCCGCCGCGTCACCTCCTCCAGCTTGGCCCTCAGGGCAGCAGTCCTGCCTTCGGCTTCGGCCCGGATCAACCCCAGCTTCTCCTCGAACTCGTGCTCGAGGTTCAAATGCGCCATCGCCACCCGACGTTCGACCTCCTCCAGGACACGGGCTTCCTATGCAGCGACATCATCCTCTGCCTGCATCACCAAGCGCTCCCTCGTCTCCAGACGCTCGTACTCGCGGGTACGTTCGCCAGCTTCCAGCGTCAGCGCCTCCTCACGCTTCTGGAGCTCCGCCGAGTCACTGGAGGCCACCCTCATCAACGCGAGGGCTGCCTCGCGCAGCTCCACCTGCTCCTCCAGCGAGTGGCACCAGGCCAGGAGCTCCCGAGCCCGCTCCTCTGCAGCCGTTCGCTGCCGGTCAGCCTCCCGAGAGGCCACCAACGACGCCTTGGCTTCTGCTTCATCAAGGTCGCACTGACGGCGCGCAAGGGCGATAGCGCCCTCCAGCTCGCGCCTCTCTGCAGCCAGGCGCAGGCCCTCGGCCTCAAGGCGCGCATCTTCAGCATCAAGCTCCTCACCAAGCAGGCTCACTGCGTCAGTCTCCCTTCGAAGGAATCCTTGGTGGAGAGCGTGACGCTCCCGAGCGCGCTCAAGCACGTCTTCCACACCATCATCTGCCCCAAGCAAGCGCCGGGGGCTACAGGTCAGTGCTCCCCCTCTGGGCTGGAGGCTGGGGGCTGGCACCCTCGCGACGGCCGGGCACGCCGCGTCAGAAGCCCGGCCTGGGGCCAGCCCGACCTCAGGAGAAGAGCGTAGGAAGCTCCTCAACCAATCGCAGTCCACGACCAGGCGAGAAGCCCATGGCAGGTTGGCTATGCCACGAGAAGGCTCGCGAAGGAGGATCGCGAGGTGCGCGGGGCCACGATACGCCTCGGGATGGTTCGCCTCTTTGATCGCCCTCGCCACAAGGGCTCCGCTGCTTGGGGCGCTCGAGGACGGTGGAGGGGGCAAAGCCAAAGGGGACGGCTCCTCAGCCGTCTCAGCAATGTCGGCTGGAAGGGGCCTGCGGAGCAAGGGTCAGTAAGAGCAACGGAAGGATCAGGAGTAGGGAAAGGAGAAGGCTTACTCATCAGTGGCGATGTACATTCTGCACTTCAGCAGGCGACAAGGGTAACCGTCGCCCAGGGCCTCCCTTCTCTTCCAGAGAGCCCCAAAGTCCACATGGAAGTAGCCCAAGAGTCGGGCGCAGGGATCGACCTGCGACGAAGATGGAGCGTCAAGATGATCAGCGTCAGGGGCGCCTGCCTGATATGCGCCGCCAATCGCCTCCCCAAGAGAAGCAGCTGGAGCCTCAGGGGCCCCAGTTGCAGGCATAGAGGGCAGCTATTTGTCACCCTCAGCCTCAGTGGTACGGCCCCCGATAACTGCTTCCTCATGAGCCTCGCCCGGTGCCGTCACCACGCCGGGAGCCCCCACGGCCTCTGGCGCCTCGTACCTCCCTGCTCCGCCACTCGAGGACGAGTCGCCTTGGCCGACTGGAAGGGCAGTCACCACCACCGGATTCTCGCGAGACCCCTGAAGGCCGGCGGGGCGCAGCCCCCACTCATCAAAGGCAGGCATCTGCTTCACAAAGTCGACCCTGCTCTGGCAGAGGTACAGCAAGGCCCCTCCTTGCCGGACGCCGCTGGGGTTGGGGTCCCGAGCCAGGGTCAAGAGCGCCGTCTTCAGCACCTCAGGAGCCAGGTCCTCTTCCTGGAGCCTCATACTATCCTCGCGCCCACGGAAGGCCCACATCCGACGAGAGTGGCGTTGAAGGGGAGCAACGCGGCATAGCAGGAACTCCTTCACCACCTTGGGCGCTGTCATGCCAAGCGACCTTAAGAGCGCAAAGTGGCGCCAGACGAAGACGAGCCGGGGGCTCTCAAGCGCCACCTGGCCCCATCCCGAATTGGGGACAGCAGGCGAGGTCGACTCCGTTAGCAGGGGGCTGGGCACCCCTGCGTCCACATACAACCACCGCTCGCGGAACCCAACCGCGGGTAGGGGGAGCTTGAAGTCAATCCCAGAGGCGGCAGTCTCTGGCACGGCAATGAAGCTTACGCATGCTCGGCATTGGGTAGGGTCGACAAGATGCAGCGAGAAGAAGTGGCGCACCAAAGGCAACCGAAGGAGGGATGCCCACCATGGCTTCGCAGACAAAGGCGAAGACCGAAAGGAGGGTGATGGATTCAGGACTCAGATGCAGCATGTGGATCTGATAGTGGGAGAGCACGACATTGAAGAAATCAGAAAAGGAGGGAGCCAGACTTGCCTACAGGGCGTCAGTGAAATATGGGACCACGGTAACTATCCTGCCGATGGAGAAATGGGACGCGGGCCAGGCTGTCGTTCTCCCGCATTCATTGAAGATGGTGGCCAGAGCCAAGCTGACCTTACCCAAACCCTCGGCGGGGGCTGCCAATGGCGGCGGGCGAGGCGGAGACACGGGATTCTTCCCTCTTCCCTTCTTCGTCGGGGACATGGCGATAGAAAGGGGGGGAGGATTCGAGATTGAATTGAAAACAGAAACCAGGGTTCGAGCGGAGGAAGGACAGGAAGTGCTCGAGCGATAAAAGGGGAATGGCTGTGTATGACTACGGGTCTGCCTAGCAAGGCGCAAGATAAGGAGGGCGTGGGGGAACAGTGCCGCCCACGTCCAATCAACTGCCACGCGGCGCCCAAGGCCGCAGGCTGTTAGGTCCCGAGGCGCTTCGCTCTTGCCCTTCCGCCTCCCTGCACGGCCAAGTCCGGGCGCGCCTTGGGCCCGGGGGCTACTGTCGGCATTCTGGGAATGGGGGTCCCCAGACTTGCCTGCCTGCGGCCTGCGGCGTGGCTCAAAGGGGGGCCCAGCATGGCCCATCTTCACCAACACAAACTCAAGACCCTCGCGAGGGGCCAAGCCTCGCGGGGCGGGCGACACGGAGCTTCCTCAGGCACAGCCTTGTCAGGCTGGCTCACGAGGAGGCGGAGAGATCAAGGCAGGGTACCTCGCGAGGTGTCTGTGACGCAAGCCATGACGACTCAGGGCGCCAGGCGGGTGCCAGCCCACGCAGCGTCCTCCTTTCCTCTTTGGTGCAAAGGGGGCAAGCGCAGCCGCGGAGTACCGAGGCATCAGGCAAAGGTTGCCATTTCGGTGCAACGAGACCAAGACCAGGAGGACTACGACACGGAGGTCACCATGGGGCCCAAGACGGCGTCATCACCAGAGCTTTGCGCAGGCGAAGACTACTTTTGTCAGGATAGTTGATACTTGCTGTCCCCCTTCAAATTAGCCCGCCATTGTTAGCTCCCTTCCCGTTCAATATTTGGGGAGAGGACCAGGGCCACTATAAATAGGACCGGCCACCCACGTAGTAAAGGGTTCGGCTCGGTCTCCTCCAAGGGCTCGACAAGTAGAGAGGTGGTAAGCAGAGAGAGAGAGAGAGAGAGAGAGAGAGAGAAAGGTGGATGAACTCCTCCCAGCAGTTCATCTCCCTAGCCTAGAACAGACCCTCACGAGGCTGTTCTTCCTTGTACTGTTCATCATCATCAGCCAAGAGGCAATCCACCACACCACACACTGGAGTAGGGTATTACACCACAACGATGGCCCGAACCAGTATAAACCATGCGTCCCTTGTGTTGTTCTTTTCATAGCTTTGATCCTAGCGTGGCGGAGGGGTGCAGGAAGGTAGGAGGCGAAATCTCCACGCGCACCCCAGTGTTCGAACCTCAAGGGTCTGCCGGAACCCGAAATCCGACATTCACACCTTACAACTCAGGCAAGAACTCCTTCTTTGACCGATCCATCTTGAACTCCTTCAAGATCATGTCATGGTATGTGCTTTGTGAAAGTCTTATCAGGCGTCTTGATCTATCTCTATAGATCTTGATACCCAACATGTAAGCAGTTTTACACAGGTCTTCCTTTAAAAAACTCCATTCAAACAACCCTTTATGCTTTCCAGAAATTCTACATCATTTTCGATAAACAATATGTCATCCACATATACCTATCAGAAATGTTGTAGTGCTCCCACTCACTTTCTTGTAAATAGAAGTTTCTTGCAAACTTTGTATAAACCCATAAAGCTTTGATAACCTCATCAAAGCATATGATCCAACTCCGAGATGCTTGCTCCCGTCCATAGAAGGACCGCTGGAGTTTGCATACCTTTTAGCATCCTTAGGATTGACAAAAACCTTCTGGTTGTATCACATAAGCCTTTCCTCACAGAAACCATCAAGGAAACTTTGCTTTGACATCCATCTGCCTGATTTCGTAAATGAAAATGCAGCAACTACTAACATAATTCTAACAGACTTTAGCATCGCTATGGTTGAGAGAGTCTCATCATAGTCAACTTCTTGAACTTGTCGGAAACATCTTTGAGACAAGTCAAGCTTCACAAATGGTGACAATACCATCAGCGCCTGTCTTCTTCTTAAAGATCCATTTATTCTTAATGGCTTGCCATTCATCGGGCAAGTCCACCAAAGTCCATAATTTGTTCTCATACATGGATCCTATCTCGGATTTCATGGCTTCCAGCCATTTGTTGGAATCCGGGCCCACCATTGCTTCTTCGTAGCTCATAGGTTCATCGTTGTCCAACAACATGACCTTTAAGATAGGGTTACCACTGAGAAGTTGTACACACCCTTGTCGACCTACGAGGTTCGATAGTAATTTGATCTGAAGCTTCATGATCATCATCACTAGCTTTCTCTTCAACTGACATAGTTGCCACAGAAACATCTTTCTGTGCTGCGCTACTCTCTGGTTGAAGTGAAGGTTCAACAACCTCATCAAGTTCTATCTTCCTCCCACTCAATTCTTTCGAGAGAAACTCTTTCTCGAGAAAGGACCTGATCATAGCGACAAACACTTTGCCCTCAGATCTGAGATAGAAGGTATACCCAATTGTCTTGTTTGGGTATTCTATGAAGACACAATTTTCCGCTTTGGGTTCAAGCTTTTCTAGCCGAAGCCTATCAACATAAGCATCGTAGCCCCAAATCTTAAGAAACAACAACTTAGGTTTCTTGCCAAACCATAGTTCATACGGTGTCGTCTCCACGGACTTAGATGGTGCCCTATTTAAAGTGAATGTAATTGTCTCTAATGCATAACCCCAAAATGATAGCGGTAGATCGGTAAGAGACATCATAGATCGCACCATATCCAATAAGGTTCGATTACGACGTTCAGACACACCATTACACTATGGTGTTCCAGGCGGCGTCAACTTGAAACGATTCCACCTTGTCTTTAGTGATTGCCAAACTCATAACTCAGATACTCTCCCCTTGATCAAATCGTAGGAACTTGATCTTCTTGTTACGATGATTCTCAACTTCACTCCGAAATTGCTTGAACTTTTCAAGCGTTTCATACTTATGCTTCATTTAGTAAATATACCTATATCTACTCAATTCATCGGTGAAGGTGAGAAAATAATGATATCCACAGCGCGCGTCAACACTCATTGGATCACACACATCAACATGTATGATTTCCAACAAGTCACTTGCCCGTTCCATTGTTACAAAGAAAACGAGGTTTTAGTCATCTTGCCAATGAGGCATGGCTCGCCTGTGTCAAGTGATTCAAAATCAAGTGACTTCAAAAGTCCATCGACATGGAGGTTCTTCATGCGCTTTACACCAATATGACCTAAGCGGCAGGGCCACAAGAAAGTGGTACTATCATTATCAACTCTACATCTTTTGGCATCAATGTTATGAACATGTGTATCACTACAATCGAGATTCAATAAACCATTCACATTGGGTGCATGACCATAGAAGGTATTATTCATGTAAACAGAATAACTATTATTCTATGACTTAAATGAATAACCGTATTGCAATAAACATGATATAATCATGTTCATGCTCAACATAGACACCAATGCAAACAACATTTATCTGGGTTCAACACTAATCCCGAAGGTAGAGGGAGCGTGCGATGGTGATCATATCATCCTTGGATACACTTCCAACACACATTGTCACCTCACCCTTAGCTAGTCTCCGTTTATTCCGTAGCTTTTGTTTCGAGTTACCAATATTAGCAACTGAACTAGTGTCTAATACCCATGTGCTACTAGGAGTACTAGTAAGGTACACATCAATAACACATATATCAAATATACTTTTGTTGAAGTTGCCAGCCTTCTTATCTACCAAGTATTTGAGGCAGTTCCGCTACCAGTGACCATTCCCCTAATAGAAGCACTTCATCTTGGGTTTAGGTTCTTGGGTTCCTTCACTGGAGCGGCAACTGGCTTGCCATTCGTGAAGTTTACCTTCTTGCCCTTGCTCTTCTTTGAAACCAGTGGTCTTGTTAACCATCAACACATTGATGCTCCTTCTTGATTTCTACCTTTACGGCCTTAAGCACGACGAACAACTCCGGGATCATCTTCCCTTGCATGTTATAGTTCATCACGAAACTCTAGTAGCTTGGTGATAGTGACTGGAGAACTTTGTCAATCACTCTCTTATCTGGAAGATTAACTCCCACTTTATTCAAGAAATTGAAGTACCCAGACATTCTAAGCACATGCTCACTGGCTGAGCTATTCTCCCCATCTTATAGACAAAGATCTTGTTAGAGGTCTCAAACCTATCAACATGGGCATGAGCCTGAAATACCAATTTCAGCTCTTGGAACATCTCGTATGTTCCATGGCGTTCAAAACGCTTTTGGAGCCCTGACTCTAAGCCGTAAAGCATGGCGCACCAAACTATCAGGTAGTCATCAGAACATGTCTGCCCGATGTTCACAACATCCACAGACGACACTAGAGGGGTTGGCACACCGAGCGGTGCATCAAGGACAGAAGCCTTCTATGTAGCAATGAGGACAATCCTCTAACTACGGACCTAGTCCGCACAATTGCTTACAATATCTTTCAACCTAGTCTTTCTCTAGGAACACATTAAAACAAGGAGCTAAAGCGCGAGCTATTAATCCACAACATAATTTGCAAAGACAATTTAGACTATGTTCATGATAATGAGTTCAATTAATCAAATTATTTAATGAACTCCCACTCAGATAGACATCCCTCTAGTCATCTAAGTGATACATGATCCGAATCAACTAGGCCGTGTCCGATCATCATGTGAGACAGACTAGTCATCAACGGTGAACATCTCATGTTGATCGCATCTACTATACGACTAATGTTCGACCTTTCGGTCTCTTGTGTTCCGAGGCCATGTCTGTACATGCTAGGCTCGTCAAGTCAACCTAAGTGTTTCGCATGTGTAAATCTGGCTTACACCCGTTGTATGCGAACGTTAGAATCTATCACACCCGATCATCATGTGGTGCTCCGAAACAACGAACCTTCGCAACGGTGCACAGTTAGGGGGAACACATCTCTTGAAATTTTAGTGAGGGATCATCTTATTTATGCTACCGTCGTTCTAAGCAAATAAGATGTAAACATGACAAACATCACATGCAAATCATAAAGTGACATGATATGGCCAATATCATCTTGCGCCTTTGATCTCCATCTTCGAGGCGCGGCATGATCACCTTCATCACCGGCATGACACCATGATCTCCATCATCATGATCTCCATCATCGTGTCTTCGTGAAGTTGTCTTGCCAACTATTACTTCTACTACTATGGCTAACGGTTAGCAATAAAGTAAAGTAATTACATGACATTTTTCATTGACACACAGGTCATACAATAAATTAAGACAACTCCTATGGCTCCTGCCAATTGTCATACTCATCGACATGCAAATCGTGATTCCTATTACAAGAACATGATCAATCTCATACATCACATCCTTTTGGCCATATCACATCACATAGCATACCATGTAAAAACAAGTTAGATGTCCTCTAATTGTTCTTGCATGTTTTACATGGCTGCTATGGGTTTCTAGCAAGAACGTTTCTTACCTATGCAAAAGCCACAATGGTGATATTCCAATTGCTATTTACCCTTCATAAGGACCCTTTTCATCGAATCCGATCCGACTAAAGTGGGAGAGACAGACACCCACTAGCCACCTTATGCATCAAGTGCATGTCAGTTGATGGAACCAGTCTCATGTAAGCGTATGTGTAAGGTCAGTCCAGGCCGCTACATCCCACAATGCCACTGAATCAAGATAAGGCTAGTAACGGTAAGCAAATTGAACAAATCATTGCCCACAACTACTTTGTGTTCTACTCGTGCATAGAATCTACGCATAGACCTAACTCTGATACCACTGTTGGGGAACGTAGAAATAATTCAAAATTTTCCTACGTGTCACCAAGATCAATCTAGGAGATGCTAGCAATGAGAGAGAGGGAGTTCATCTTCATACCCTTGAAGATCGCTAAGCGGAAGCGTTACAAGAACGCGGTTGATGGAGTCATACTCGCGGCGATTCAAATCGTGGAAGATCCGATCCAAGCGCCAATGCACGGCGCCTCCGCGTTCAACACAGATACAGCCTGGGGACGTCTCCTCCTTCTTGATCCAGCAAGGGGAGAGGAGAAGTTGAGGGAAAGCTTCGACAGCACGACGGCGTGGTGGTGGAGCTTGCGGTTCTCTGGCAGGGCTTCGCCAAGCACTACGAAGGAGGAGGTGTTGGAGGAGGGAGGGGCTGCACCTGGGGAAGGGGTGCGGCTGCCCTCTCTCTCCCTCACTATATTAGGGGGAAGGGGGGAGGAGGAGGCGCCCTAGGGGGCGGCGGCCAAGGCAGATTGGATCTCCCTAGGGAAATCCTAGGGAGACTTGCCCCCCCCCCCAAGCCAAGCCAGGTGGAGGCTTGCCTCCCAAGCCAGGTGGAGGCACCCACCTCTCCAAGTTACGTTAGATGGGGTGGTAGGGGAGCACAACCCCTTAGTGGGCTGGTGTTCCCCCTCCCCTTGGCCCACAAGCCCCCCAACGGTTGCCGGGGCCTCCGAAACACCTTTCGGTCACGCTGGTCGTCACCCGGTACTCTCAGAACAATTTTGGACTCCAATACCCTTCATCTAATATATCGATCTTCCCCTCTAGACCATTCCGGAGTTCCTCGTCACATCCGGGACTCCTAATAACCTTCGGTAACCACATACTATTTCCCATAACAACTCTAGCGTCATCGAACCTTAAGTGTGTAGACCCTACGGGTTTGGGAACCATGCAGACATGACCGAGACATATCTCCAGTCAATAACCAATAGCGGGATCCAGATACTCATATTGGCTCCCACATGTTCTACGACGATCTCATCGGATGAACCACGATGTCGGGGATTCAATCAATCCTGTATACAATTCCCTTTGTCCATCGGTATGTTACTTGCCTGAGATTCGATCGTCGGTATCCCCATACCTCGTTCAATCTCATTACCGGCAAGTCTCTTTACTCGTTCTGTAATGCATGATCCCATGGCTAACTCCTTATTCACAATGAGCTCATTATGATGATGCATTACCGAGTGGGGTCCCAGAGATACCTCTCCATCATACGGAGTGACAAATCCCAGTCTCGATTCGTGCCAACCCAACAGACACTTTCAGAGATACCTGTAGTGCACCTTTATAGCCACCCAGTTACGTTGTGACGTTTGATACACCCAAAGCACTCCTACGGTATCTGGGAGTTGCACAATCTCATGGTCTAAGGAAATGATACTTGACATTAGAAAAGCTCTATCAAACGAACTACATGATCTTGTGCTATGCTTCGGATTGGGTCTTGTCCATCACATCATTTTCCTAATGATGCGATCCCGTTATCAACGACATCCAATGTCCATGGTTAGGAAACCATAACCATCTATTGATCAACCAGTCAGTCAACTAGAGGCTTACTAGGGACATGTTGTGGTCTATGTACTCACACATGTATTACGGTTTCCGGTTAATACAATTATAGCATGAACAATAGATAATTATCATGAACAAGGAAATATAATAATAACCATTTTATTATTGCCTCTAGGGCATATTTCCAACATCCAGACAAGACTGTCGGAATCGGGGCTCTGGGGACCCAGGAAAAGGTTCGAACTCTTGGGTGTGCTCTCAGAACTCCACTAGGCTCCAGCCCGCTACTCAATCACCTCATGGTGGCGCTCTGGCGTGCTTGAGCGAGAGGAAAGGAAGACGCGACATGGAGATTTTCCCAGGTTCGGGCCACCTTGCGGTGTAAGACCCTACTCATGTGTTGTGTGGATTGCCTCACAAAGGAGGATGAGTATGAGTGTACAAGGAAGATGAACTGCCTCAGGAGGCTCTAGTCTGGTCTGAGGGATGCCAGGACTCGATCCTTCTCTATGGTGGAGACTAGCCTATATTTATAGTGGCCTTGGTCCTCTTCCCCCGAAAACTCTAGGCGGGAAGGGATGCCACAACAACCAATTTTGAAGGGGACGGGAGTACATCCTTTCCTGACTAAAGGTGGTCTTCGCCTACGAAAGCTTCCTGCCATGACGCGGTGGTTGGCTCGGTTATGACCTCCGTCCTAGAGAGCCCGCTCTCCTGGCCTTCTTGCACCAAAGTGGCAACCTTTGGGGATTGCTTCAAGAACCCGTGTACCATCCTTGCCTCCTTAGCACAAAAGTGGAAAGCATTGTTATCCTCGCCCGCTGGCGCCCTTGTGGCACCGCTCGTTGTGGCTCGCGTCACCCACGTGCAGCGAGAGGAAGGCTTGGCGAGCCTTGAGATATCTGCCCTGCGAGGAGCCTCGGGAGGCAGCTTCAGGAGGCCACCCTGCACGAGGCCCTCGGGAGCTCTTGACAACCCTTACTAATGGTCGCCTCGCGAGGGTCTTGGTCGTGAAGCCCTAATGCTAGGCCGTGCCAGACCTTTTGATAGTGCCATGCGATAGGCTGCAGGAAGACGGGCTTGGGTACCCCTAGTTCCATGGGCCCGATAGTGGCCCCTGGGTCCGTGGTGTGCATGACTCCACTCGTGGCATAGGGAAAGAGAGGGGGCGAAGTGACGCGGGCCCCAACCACCTGCGGGCTAGGTTTGACGTGTGGTGCACGATGGGGCGTGGGATGCCCCCACTTCCCCATGATGCCTATGCAACCGCCCAGACTGACATAAAGCCTGGCGAGCAGTATGCAAGGCCACCATTGCTCTCCTGCGCGCCTGCCCTTCGGTTCTCTTCCTTCTCTAGCAATCTTGCGTCTCCTTTGCCAGGTCGGCACCGCGCTCATCCCACCATGCCACCATGGTGGCCCCAAGAAGGAGGAGCTGAGCGGTAGTAGCGACGAACAACCCGGTGGGGCCCGAGTCTGCCCTGGGTTGGTCCATATTGCTCAATCTTGAACGGCTCGACAAGGTTCGCCCGATGATTGCGGCTGACTCCAACAAATGGGGGGCGACCAAGACCTGGCCTGCTTCGCGGCGTCTCCCGGAGATGGAGGCCACCACTATTGCCATTCACCTTCTCGCGGTCATCTCCGGCTTGTTGCCCCCATTCTCGAACTTCTTCAATATCGTGCTCTCGCATTATCAGGTGCACGCGCTACACCTGGATCCTAAATCTGTCCTCCTCCTTTCCGCCTATGCCTTCATATGCGAAGCCTTCATGGGCACGGCTCCCTCGATAGTGCTGCTCCACCATTTTTTCTACCTTCTGCTGACCGCCGCCGACCAACGCTCCGGGTGCGTGTCGCCCGTGCCATGAGCGTGACGACCAGTGAAGGCATCGACGTGGAGATCAACCATGAAGTGAAGGGCTTGAGGCGGCAATGGGTGTACATGGATGTAGCCCAGTTCAGCCCGTTGCTGCAGATTCCGTCATCCCCGACAATGGCGAGCTCTGGATGGGGCCACGAGAGGCTTGATGACCCGTGGTTGTCGCGGGTCACGGCGAGGATGACTAACCTGATGGTTGCGGGAGTAACCATGATGATGGAGATAAGGGAATTCCTCCGCTAGCGAGTCGCCCCCCATGTGGGCCTTCACCGGCCCAGAAGACCCACTGTGGCTCCAAGCAGGCCGCCTACCTCCTGATGTGTTGAGCGGAATGCTCCGAATCCTGACCGGCGAAGAGGCAGACGAGCTCCCCAAGCCAGGGTACCCCGTGCATAACTACACGAGCAAGGAGGAACCGGGAGGATGCCGCGCTTCGACCAGTGGGGGTTGCTCGTCGAGGGCCATGATGGGCCTCGAGATAACCCTTTCCTGGTGGTTCCAGTGCCGGAGGAATCCATTGGTGCAGTGTCTCAGGCCACGGCGGGAGAGGGCGACGACAACTCGTCTCCTCAGGTCGCCCGACAAGACACCCCCATGCTGGTAGGAGTTGGTGACGTTGCCCTATCCGGGGATGGGGCCACCATTGCCGATGCGATGAGTACCGTGCGGAGCCTCAAGGCGTTAATCCCCGGACTGCATGCCCTTGTGAGGAGGGCTCGGGCGGAGAGTGGCACCGGCGCACTACCGAAGGCGCTAAAGAAGAGGAAGTGGGTCACCATGGACGAGTAAGCGTGTCGCCCCCTTCACCTCCCGCGTTGCAAAAACCCTTAAGTTCTTTCTCGCAGGTCCTCCTTGAGCGAGAAGGTGAAGGAGCCCCCGAGCAGAGTGCTCTGCCCCCTCGCCACTCGCCGCGGCCATGAGCGTAGCCCATTAGGGTGCCGCGCCCGCGTTCGTGTAAAGTGTGGCGTCCTCGCTACCCACTGGGAGTGCGGGGTGCGGAACGATCCCTGCAGGCGGCCCCATATGCACAAGGGAAATAGCGGTCCCTTTGGGAGAGCCTACGACAAGCCGCTCCCCCACCCTCAGGGTGTATGTCTCCAAGACAAGCGCCGAGCCGGTCGAGGCGGGACCATCGTCAACTGCGCCTGACCACGCGGACACCCAGGACAGCTGCAGACTGACAGCCACCTGCGCGGAGGTGGCAAGCCTGCGGGGCGGGTCACCCTGTCGAGGAGGAACAGAAGAAGCATCAGACCGCTTCCAGCCCCCGTGAAATGCGGGCGAAGCTTCGCACGCCACAGAAACAGACAGGGGCGTGGAGCTTAGCCCTGGCCAGGCCCTGGAACTCGTGAGCGGTCCGGCCGCAGTCAGGCATGACCTTTTGCAGAATGCAAAGGATGCGCTGAGTTAGCTCGAAGCGGAGCTCCAAAATGTCGACGCGCACCTTCCGGACAAGCATTTATACCTGGCGCGCGGGTGGCACCAACTTGAGGTCGCGGTGAAGTTCGGCCGCCTCTAGCGTGACTCCGATCACTCAAAGGATGAGGCGTCTGCCGCCACGATGAATACAGCTCAGAGCACGCTCTCCGGGAAGCAGATGCAGCGGACTGACGGCGTGAGGCGGCGGAGGCTCGCGGGCAATAGCTCCTAACCTCCAAGGCCGCCCTGGAGCAGTAGATCCAAGCGCGTAGGGACGCCCTCTCCGCCTCCGCGGGGGAGCTAGCGACCTGAGAGGCAGACCTCAAGGCCCTTGAGTGGGAGCTAGTGCTGGCGTTAGCGGAGTAGAGACTAGAGCGCGAGCGGCTGGAGGTGCTGGACCACTAGGTGGTAGCCGTGGAAGCTTCCCTAGCTCAATGCGTGGAGAAGGCCAACACCTCCCTAGCGTCCAAGGAAGAGATGATCCAGGAGTAGGCCAAGGAGAAGGTCGCTAACACCCGTCGTGAGCTCATCAACAATCAGCGCAAGAAGTTAGAGCTTCAGGAGACCCGCTTCTGTGTCCAGCACGAGGAGCTAAATGGTAAGATAGATGACCTCAAGAAGAAACTGGCTGAAGCTGACCAGCAGCACGAAGCCGTGCTAGGAGCTCAATCCATCACCGAGACCGAGCTAGCATCATTTCAGGAGCAGGTGGGGGGCGTCACCTCTCTTGTGGAACGAGCGGCGGACAAGGCGAACCGGGCCCGGGGGCTGCAGCACACGCGCTCCAAGATGTTCCAGGACCCCTGGCTAAGGGCTCACCCTGCCCTGGGCTCCATCTGCAAGGAGGACATCTCCAGCCTGCTCGTGCGTGATGACGCCGGCTACCTCGCCTTCTTCACCAAGGTTGTGGAGAGACTTGAGGGGGGGGGGCGAAGAAGGTGGGCGAAATCATCAAAGAGGAAAGCCGTGACCTACTCGCCCAGGCCTCAACATGCGTCTTTAGCCATCTCTTTCGCTCCGACCCTGACTTCGACTTCAAGGCTGTGATAGCCCCCATGCCTGAGGTGATCCGCGAGGCCCTCACGGAATGGGTGGAGGACCATGTGGATACGTTGAGCTCACGGTTCGCCCCTGATAGCCACAAAGAATGACGTGGGACTGAGGAACACGAGGGCGATGATGGTGAGGGCAATGGCATCGTGTCTCCTTAGGTCGCCCCTTTTTTCTTTCCTGCCGGTACCTGATTATGACCCCGTGGGGGCGTGAGGAACATTTGGCTGATAATCCTTAATGATGTATCACACAACTTTTGTGTTCCCGCGAGGCTTGCTTTTCATTCATGTCTGTCTTCATGCTTTGTGTCGTTAGAAGACAGCCCCCATGCGTGGTTCGACCGTTGCTGGTATGCTAGGTCGTGACGCCTGGGCAAGTCTAGGAGGTGAGAACGCCGGGGCTAGCGAGCGCTCCTAAGGCAAAAAGTTCAGGGGGGTAGTGTGTGCTCGTTCGCTCGCTCATGTGCATAGCACAAGGACACTGGACACCAAGGCCTTGGTGGGGTGATGCACGCAGGTGCAGGCCCGCGGCTCGGGGCCTGACTACTTGGGCTCCTAACGCCATTGGGACTGACCTGAGCATGAGCACCAAGCGCAGTCCCCGCTCTCGCGAGGCTCATGAGAGAGGCTCCAGGCATGTGTAGTCAACAAAAAGAATGAAATCCAGAAAAACGCCGCAAGAAAAACAAATACCTTTCATAAAGAAGGCGCGAAAACCACAATCTTTACTTAGATAAACTGCAAACTTGTTTACAAGCAAAAATAAAAAGGCTACCGCATCCGCCACCTTCATTGATCATCCCACCAGCGTGGAGCATGGGGCCACCACTTGGGCGTGGGCATGATCGTTGTTTGATCATTCCGCCAGCGCGTAGCATGGGGATCCCATTTGGGCGTGGTTGGGAGCTCCCGCGAGGCCATGGAGCGGCGCACCGGGAGACTCCGAGGCGTGTACAAGCCCACCTCATTCTTACGTGAGAGGGTCATGGGTAGAACTTGCGGAGGTGCTGGATGTTCTAGGTGTTCTGCATGGGAACCCCATCCTCCGCTCCAGGCACACGGTGCCTGTCTTGGAGATGTGGGCGACCCTGAAAGGGCCTTCCCACATGGGGGAGAGCTTGTGGAGGCTCTCCCTGGAGAGGATCCACCTCAAGATGAGGTCCCCGACCTTGAGAGTGTGGGGGCGGATGTTGCGGCTGTGGTAGCGCCACAAGGCCTGCTGGTACCTTGCGACACGGAGGGTGGCCTGACGGCGGACCTCGGCAAGGAGCACAAGGTCGCTCCCCACGAGTCGTCCTCGCCTGCCTCATCGAATGCCAGGACTCGCTAGGAACCATGCTTGAGCTCAGACGAGAGAACCGCCTCGACACCATAGACGAGGAATAAAGGGGTCTCGCCGATGGGCTTCATCGCGGTGGTGTAGATGGACCACAGCACGGACTACAGCTCATCGAGCCAGCCCTTGCCACAAGTCTCAAGCTTCTCCTTGAAGCTCATGGTCTTGAGTCCCCTGAGGAACTCTACGTTGGCGCGCTTGGCCTGGCCATTGCTCCGTGGGTGTGCCACCGAAGCTAAGCATATCTGTGTTCCAAGGTTAACACAATATGACCTGAAGAGGCCACTCATGAACTGGGAGCCATTATCAGTGATGATACGTTTGGGGACGCCAAACCGGCTCTTGAGGCCTTTGATGAACTTGATGGCCAAACCCGTCGGGATGGTGTGCACGGGTTCCAACTCCGCCCACTTGGTGAACTTGTCGATGGTGATGTAGAGGTAGCGGTAACTGCCTGCCGCGCGAGGGAAAGGGCCTAGTATGCCCAGCCCCCATACCATGAAGGGCCACGAGAGTGAGATTGTCTGAAGTCCTTGCACGAGCTGATGGATTTGCTTGGCATGGAACTGTCAAGCTTCGTAGGACCAGACTAGCTCAGTGGCATTGCGGAGTGCCGTGGGCTAGTAGAAACCGCCACGGAACACCTTACACACGAGGGTACGTGACAAGGAGTGATGCTCGCAATCTCCCCCATGGATGTCAGCTAGTAGCTCGCGTCCTTGCTCCTCTAAAATGCACCGCAGCGAGATGTTGTTGGGGCGCTTGCGGTATAGTTCACCGTCTTGTAGGCAATAAGTTGTGGCCTACCGGGCTACAGGCTCTGCTTCTGCATCTTCTTCCGGCAAGGTACTGTGGAGCAAGGATGCCTTAAACTCCGCGACCCAACTATCTACCTGAGGCTCAAGTTCCAGCAGCAAATTGGCCCCGGAGGCCGGTCCGTAGTCTGGCGCTCCCACAAGTGGCGCGAGCAGGAGCTCCTCGCGGAGCAGCATCGCGCCGGTGGTGGGGGGCACGGCCGACGGCATGAAGAGCCTCTCTTCGAAGATACCAGAGACCTGGGGCTCACAGTGGGACGCCCACTTGGCAATGTCATCGGCCTCTTTGTTGATGTCGCGCGGGATGTGCTGCAACACTAAACCCAGAAAATGCTGCTCGAGCTTACGTACCTCCTCCAGGTAGGCCACCATGCACTCATATTTGGGCCTACATTTCTTGTTGGAGAAGTTGATCAAAAGCCGAGAGTCACCCTTGATGGCGAGGCGCTTGACCCCAAGGCAGAGGCATCCTTGAGACCGGCGATCAAGCCCTCGTACTTCGTAATGTTGTTGGATACCTTTTCTCCATGTTGAAAGCATAGTTGGACGGCGTAACGAAGCCTGTCATCAGTTGGGGAGACGAGCATGACCCTAGCCCCCGCGCCCTGCCTAGAGAAGGCGCCGTCAAAGTGCATGGTCCAACCAACCGATGCTTCATCCCCAGGCAGGAGGGAGTTGTCCTCGTGGCGCTCCTTCTTGTTGGTGTCTGTCCACTCTGCCACGAAATCAGCGAGGGCCGCTGTCGGTGTCAAAACCGGGGGATCTTGGGTAGGGGGTCCCGAACTGTGCATCTAAGGCTGATGGTAATCGGAGGCAGGGGACATGATGTTTTACCCATGTTCGGGCCCTCTTGATGGAGGTAAAACCCTACGTCCTGCTTGATTTATTCTTGATGATATGGGTATTACAAGAGTTGATCTACCATGAGATCGGAGAGGCTAAACCCTAGAAGCTAGCCTATGGCATGATTGTATGTTGTCCTACGGACTAAAACCCTCCGGTTTATATAGACACCGGAAAGGGCTAGGGTTACATAAGGTCGGTTACAAAGGAGGAGATATACATATCCGTATTGCCTAGCTTGCCTTCCATGCCAAGTAGAGTCCCATCCGGACACGAGACGAAGTCTTCAATCTTGTATCTTCATAGTCCAACAGTATGGCCAAAGGATACAATCCAGCTGTCCGGAGACCCCCTAATCCAGGACTCCCTCAGTAGCCCCTGAACCAGGCTTCAATGACGATGAGTCCGGCGTGCAGTATTGTCTTCGACATTGCAAGGCGGGTTCCTCCTCTGAATACACCACGGAATTATTTGAATACAAGGATAGTGTCCGACCCTGCAAAATAAGTTCCACATACCACTGTAGAGAGAATAATATTTCCACAAATCTAATCTGCTGACTTGTTTTGGCAACATGACATTATGCCACGGCCCGGTGATTATTTGAACCGTTTCCTTCAACCAGCTCCACACATAACGCGAGGCGGTTTCTTGACACGTCTTGTCAAAGCAGAGATCGTGTTCCCCTAATTACGGGATTCTCATCAATACGATCGTGGGTAACCCAACTGTGCCTAGGACTCCTAGATTTTAGGCCAGTCCCAAATGGCCACTAGGAGGATGCTTGATATTCACCCTCTTTATAAAGGGACAAGGCTTTTACTTTTTTCCCTCCCGTGCTCAATCGAATCCTTCCCCCGCCTCGAGTTCTAACACCCAAAGCCCAGGTTAGGTGCTTCGGACCTTCAATCATGTCCGGATCTAGCCTTCAAGGCCGGTGGATGCCCTCCTCTGTTACGGAAGAGGATATCAAGAAGTTGAGGGAGGCCAGATACCTGACCGCCAAGGTTTTGCATCGGCTTCCTGCCCGAGGGCAGGTCGTCCCTACTCCCGAACCCAACAAGAACGTTGTGTTCGTCTCCCACTTCCTTCGAGGTCAAGGCCTCGCCCTGGATCCCTTCGTTAGGGGTTTGATGTTCTATTACGGGCTAGATTTCCACGATCTAGCCCCGGACTCCTTTCTCCACATCTCGGCATTTATTGTCGTATGTGAGGCCTTCCTCCGCATTTCCCCTCACTTTAGCCTGTGGCTCAAGACCTTTGACGTGAAGCCGAAGACAGTCGAGGGGTAGCATGTAGCGTGCGGAGGCGCATTAATAAGCAAGATCGCTGGAGCTCCATGGCCAAAGGGTTCCTTTCCAGAGGTGTCCGGATTATGGCAACCGGAGTGGTTTTACATCACGACTCCCAGAAGTGCCAAGTGGGCGGCTGCCCCTGCTTTCCGCTCGGGCCCTCCACCACAACTAATGTCATGGATTAGCAGAGGGCTGAGCTGGGGTCCAGCCAAGGACGTGCCTATACTGCAGAGCCGCATTCAAGATCTCTTCAAAGGAGATTTCAGTCTGGTTATGGTGGTGCAAGTCATGCTGGTTCATCGAGTCCAGCCTTGCAAACGCCGGCCCCTCCGCATGTGGGAGTTCAACCCAGAAGGACCACGCACTATTCAGAATTTCCT
This sequence comes from Triticum dicoccoides, assembly GCF_002162155.2. Lineage (NCBI taxonomy): Eukaryota > Viridiplantae > Streptophyta > Magnoliopsida > Poales > Poaceae > Triticum > Triticum dicoccoides. Next base: position 283,553,696 of record NC_041384.1, on the reverse strand, counting down.
TGGCCTGGCGCATGAGGAGATGTATAAATCATTCTTCGGACCCCAAACAGAGTGTCCGCATACTACCAAGGACGTGGGCCTGAGCAGCAACCGCACCGCCGACCAAGTAAGTAATCCTCTAGCCGAATACCCCGTCTTTCATTTATCATGACGTCATTCTGAGAAATCGCTCTTTGACCAGGACTGGCTAACAAAGGCGAAGATGATTCGGTGTTCGGCCCCCTTCCTGAGGGTTTGGACAATCCGGTACTGGAAAAGATGCCCGAGCTAGCACCTTGCCCGGAGCCCTCAAAGGAAGATAAATGGGGGAATAAAGAGGGCAAAAGCGGGCCTCCACCACTACCTATTCCGACTGAGGGAACGGGCGCCTCTGTGAGGGAGGATAACCAAGGGGAGGAATCTGACATTCTCTCACCCCGAGGAAGGAAGATGACTACCTCTGAAGATCCGGAAACCAAGGTTTCCAAACGGGAGAAGAAATCTCCACCAGAGGGTCCTGCCTTGGAGGGTGCTCTTGCTGCACAAAGTCCGCGCAGGGATCTGCCCTCTAATGAGCTGTAAGTAATCAAAAAGTACTTTAATAGTGAAGATATACTACCTTACCTCCGAGGAAAATAACCGAAGCATTTATCTTGCAGTTCAGATCTTAGCCCTTCTCAGCAGAGCTCGTCTTCGGGGGATCTTCTTCTGGAGATGATGGAGAGCGAAACGCCTCCCCGGACTCCCCTGCTCAAGAAGCGGGCGACCTTGAAGTGTCGTCACGGAGGGCCTCTCCGGATCCGGTGAGGCCAGAAGATAATCCTATAGTCACCCGAAGTCCCCAGCGTCCGGCTCTTGAAGAGAGCAAACAAAAGATTCCGGCACCGTCTGGTATGCGGTCGGACATACAGAGGGAGCTGTTGGAGCGAGCGGCCATCTCAGAAGAACACCGTACGTTGATGGGTATGGTGATGGAAAGAATTTCGTCTGCCGAAAGCGGATTGCATGAAGCCTTTATGAGTCTATTAACGGGCTTTGAGGTACGTGAAATGATATACTTTTTGATAGTACCGCACATTTTTAGGTGTGCCCTGTGTAGATAGTAGCCCCTGAGACTCTGGTTGTCGTCAAGAACGGCGGCGAACAGAGGATCGTAGTCCCAGGTAATAACCAAACCGCCTTTATGTGCAGGTGGTGGAAGCTCCGGTGGCTAGCCGGACTAATGAGTTTGCCGAACTAAAGCGGCAACTGGATGCGGCAGATGCCGACATCGAGCTTGTTAACAAGCAGCTTGACGAGGCACAGGGTAAGTAATGTTTTCTGGTGAATGTCACATAGTAAGAGCAGCATGATGCCAGTATCTTTAATATGTTGTGACTGCAGATGGGGCTGCCACCGTGGAGACCCTTCGGGCGGAACTTGCCCGAGCCAAAGAACAAGCAAGGAGTAGTAATGCGGCTGCTTTGAAGGCGGCCGAAGAGTTGAGAGCCAAGAAGGCCGCGCATTGTGAGAGCAAAGAGAAAATTGCCAAGATGGCTGTAAAGTTAAAAGACACTACCGACCGTTGCCAGTTCCTTGAAGAAGAAAACCGAGTGAAGGCGACGGACCTTGAAAAGGCCACGATGGCGACCAAAGACACCCGCTCTGCTATGAGAGCGAAGAAGGAGGAGCTGTGTGAAGCCGGGGATATTGCGGCTGGGAAGCCCTTTATGCTGCGGAGGAAGTTCGGAGATCCGCGGTATGCCCCTCTGGATCGGCTGTGGAGTTCGGCAGACGCATATATGGACTTGGCGGCGAGCGCTGTCGATGCGGCCGAATACTTCCGAGATCAAATAGATCGTGAAGTGGACAAGCTGTTCTGGTCGCAGTTTAACGTTCCAGAGCGTTCGCTTCCATTGACTGATCAGCTAGCCGAATGGGCCGAACTCAATAGGTTGTCCGGACTCGCCATGAGGTCTGCCATAGATCATCTGTGGCCGGAAAAACCGAAGCCGAACAACTATTTCAGCTTAGTGCAGCAGTTCCTTGGAGCGGTGCCGCACATCAATGCGATGAAGAGGTCGGCGTGTATAGAAGGCTCGCGGATGGCCCTTGCCCATGTCAAAGCATACTGGGCGGAGATGGATGCTACCACTGTTGCGGCGCAGGGTTCGGCCATAGGCCGAGTGGCTGCCGAGCACTATTTCGAAGAAGTTCTTGAGGGTGCTCGTTTGATAGAGGCCCAGTGCTCAAAGAATATTATGTTTGAGTGACATGTATTCCCATTGTAAACACAATGTTTATGAAATTTATTAAGGATGTATTTATACTTTTGCCTGAAAGTAATATGATGCCTCCTGTGCGGCCGTTTATGTATATATGTATATAACCTGAAAGATTGCAGTCGTCGGCTTCAACCCCCATGCATATAATGCGGAGGTGTTCGCAAAAGACACGTGTTCACACTTAACCCAACGTCTTGGTCCTATTAAGGAGGTGATAGCGCAACGAACAAGGCAACTGGACTATAATGCTTTAACACTTTCACTTAGCCATAGGAGTTGGACGGTGGGGCTACTATATAGCCCCTGGTGGCTCCGCACTCTCCCCAATTCGGGGTGCGTACATGCCTGGCCAGGAAACGGCCCTTTGTTAAGGCGGAGGAATTCTAACATTCCGATAGGTCATCGAGTGGTTGACCAGTCTCACGCTATATCATGACAGCCAGTTTTCGGCTTTCTCTACTAAGGTGCTCATCCAGATGAACCGGGGCACAATCGCAGTAGTTCTCCTGGTGCTGCCTTAGCCGATAGAGTGGAACGTAAGGCAGCAAAACATAGGAGCCGGGCAAACCCAACATTTGCCCAAAGACATGATTCGGAGCTGATGCATATAAGGACAAACTCGTGACGCCGAACACTCCCTAAGGTATTCGGTCTTTATGGTATAAACCGGGCCTAAATAGTGCCCTTTGTAAGAAGCCCCTGGTGTCCAGGTACGTGCATTATTCTGACGTGGCCACATGGCAAGACGTCAGCATCCTTCTCAATAGTACTGAGAATCCGAGGGATGTGTATCAACAAGAGATAGTAAGAAAGGTTTACGCAGGGTCTTAATCTAAAAAGAATCCTTGGAATGGGTCCCTGCTGCACGTCTGCGCATGTGTCTCCGTTGTGCCATATCCTGGACGGGTGTAGCACGATGGTCATCTGTAAAAGAGAGGAACTTAGGTTAAAAGTTGTCGTGCAAAAAGGTAGGTTTAAAGAAACCATGTACAATTCAAGATGAGTAAAAATTGCCACTTGTTTGCGTGCGTTGATCCCCTTGCATTTGTAATAGGGGTGTAGCCATCAACCCTGTATGAATGACATATAGCTGCGTCGGACTCGTCTAACCGTGTCCGTAGTCTTGACGACCTATCGAATGCTTTAGTTGGTGAGGCCATTTTAGTGTGCAGCTGCCAAGGTAGCCGCACTCTCTTCGGCGCGCAAGGATCGCTCCATATTTCCATTTACTGTAATGATGCCACGTGGACCGGGCATCTTAAGCGTGAGGGAAGCGTAATGCGGTATTGCATTAAAGCAAGCGAAAGCTTCGCGTCCAAGTAGTGCTTGATAGCCACTTTGGAACAGAGCAATGTGGAAGGTTAAATTTTCGCTACGGAAGTTATCGGGGAAGCCGAATATAACTTCTAGTAGCAGGGAGCCCGTGCAATGAGCCCCTGGGCTTGGCGTTACTCCTATAAAGGTAGTATTGCTGTGGCAAATTTTCGTTGGGTCTATCCCCATTTTGCAGGCTGTGTCCTGATATATCAGGTTTAGACTGATGCCACCGTCCATCAGGACTCATGTGAAGAGGTATCCGTCAATTATTGGGTCTAACACCAAGGCAGCCCATCCTTCACGCCGGATACTTGCTGAGTAATCCCGATGGTCGAAAGTGATCGGTTGAGACGACCAGTGGCAGGACTCCGCGGTGATAGGCCCTTGGGCAAATTTCTCTGGGAGTGCCGCTTTGTTTCTCCCCTTGATCACGTGTAACACGTTTCCTGTTTTGACTTCTGGTGGAAATTTCTTTTGTTCCCCAGTGTCTTGCTTGAGAGGCTCATCCTCGTCTTCGCTTGGTGTATCCCCCCCTTGTGTACGGTGTTGAGCTTGCTGGACTACTTGAAGACCCAACATTCTCTGTGGGTATGATTAGCGGGTTTACCAGGGGTGCTATGGATCTGACATATTTGGTCCAGAATTTTGTTTAAGCTGGACAGTTCGTCTCTGCTGCCTTTAGAGGGCGGCTTTTGCAGACCTGGCCGAGAGCTTCTGAATCCGGTGTTTACTGCCGTGCTCTTCGGGTTGTCTTCTTTATTCCGGCGCTTATTATTTTTGTTGCATCGTGATTTCCTGTTTCCATCTCTAACTTCGGATGTACTTGGGTCGCTGGTGCTGCATCTGGCTAGCTAGTTGTCCTCACCCGCGCAAAAGCGGGTCATGAGGCTTGTTAATGCTGATGTTGGTCTCGGCTTTTCTTGGCCGAGGTGTCTGTCAAGCCATTCGTCACGGACGCTATGCTTAAAAGCTGCCAAGGCTTCGGCGTCCGGACAGTCGACTATTTGGTTCTTTTTAGTAAGAAACCTGTTCCAAAGCTTTCGGGCTGACTCTCCGGGCTGTTGAGTTATATGACTCAAATCGTCCGCGTCCAGAGGCCGGACATAAGTCCTTTGAAAATTTGCCCGAAAAGTGTCTTCGAGCTCTTCCCAGCTTCCAATGGAGCTTTCGGGGAGGCTTTTAAGCCAGTGCCGAGCTGGCCCTTTGAGTTTGAGGGGCAAATACTTAATGGCGTGGAGATCATCTCCTCGAGCCATATGGATATGGAGGATATAGTCCTCAGTCCAGACCCCAGGGTCTGTTGTTCCGTCGTATGCCTCTATGTTTATGGGTTTGAATCCCTCTGGAAATTCATGGTCCAGCACCTCGTCGGTGAAACATAGGGGGGTGCGGCACCCCTGTATCTGGGTGTACCGCGTTGTTCGGATGTTTGTTGTGTTGCATCGTATGCTGGAGCGCGCTTGCGTGGTCCATAGATGGATCTGGTTGCGTCGTCCTTTTGATGCGAGCCCTCGCGTGGATCGCGTATTGGCTTATGTGCGGTGTTGTTTGCCGCTCTATGTTGGCCGTGAGGTCGTCTATCCGGCCAGATGGCCGTTTTAATTTTTGGCTGTGGGGGATCTAAGGCCTCCTCATCGAATTCAGGTAGCAATTTCCGCTTCGGGTAGCTCTTGGTGGGGCGATTACCGCCGTACTTCGCTGCTGTGTTGAGTACTTTACTCCAACTGATTCTGAGTGTGTCTTGCGCAGCCTCGAGCCTTTGCTTCTGCTTTTTTAGACTCCTCGCGGTGGCAACAAGCCTTTGACGGGCATTCTGTTGCTCCGGGTGTCTGTCCGTTGTGATATCGTCCAGACAATTATCTTTGACAGAGTCGGGTTGTTCGGTTTGATTCTCCGTGTTGCCGTGGTCCGGCGATGGTTCACCCTGCTCTAACGCTGGGTCTATATGATCGTTATTTCTGCCGAGGTGGGATTTGGGGCGGTGCGTACGCCGCCGCTTTGACTGCTTCTCGAGGGGACAACCCTTCATTGCGTCCTTCTGTTCCTCCTCGTCGTCTTCTTTTGGTGTGTCTATCATGTATACATCATGTGATGAAGTGGGCGTCCAGTGCCCTGTGGGCAATGGTTCCTGTTCGTCTCCTGCATCATCGTCCATACCATCGATGTCTTCGGAGTCAGAGTCAAGCATGTCGGTTAAGTCATCGACAGAGGCTACTAAGTGGGTGGTGGGTGGGCCGCGAATTTCTTCGTCATCCGCATCCCAATCCTGCCAGACATAGTTCGGCCAGGACCTCCTGACAAGGAGAGAGACTTTAATGAATTCAGTATGTTGCCGAAGGGGGAGTGTTGAAAAATATCTGCAGAGGTAAACTCCATGATCGGCGCCCAATCGGATTCGCTAGGAACGGGCGCCGGCGGTTCGGAGTCTGTGGCCGGAGAAGGATCCGGCAGTTTGACAACACAACTCTCGTGCAGGCTAAGGTCGATGTTCGGCTCGATCGCCGCTGAGGGTAAGGCCTCCGTGGTGGGGTCCATCCACCCGTCCATGGATGGCGCAACTGGCTCCGAATTGAGGGTCGGAGCAGCTACTGGTGCGATCTCCTGAACACAGTCTGATGACAGAGCTAAATCGTACTCATCGTGACCGCGTGGCGCACAAGGCAGGGGCTCGAATCCGTCGAAGATCAAGTCTCCGCGGATATCGACCATGTAATTTAAGCTTCCAAACCTGACCTGGTGGCCATGGGCGTAACTTTCAATCTGCTCCACATGGCCAAGCGAATTGGCCCGCACTGCAAAGCCGCCGAACACAAAGATCTGTCCGGGGAGAAAAGTCTCACCCTGGACTGCATCACTATCAATGATCGTAGGAGCCATCAAGCCTAACGGCAACGACACAACGGAACTCTCAATGAAAGCACCAATGTCGGTGTCAAAACCGGCGGATCTCGGGTAGGGGGTCCCGAACTGTGCGTCTAAGGCGGATGGTAACAGGAGGTAGGGATCAAGATGTTTTACCCAGGTTCGGGCCCTCTTGCTGGAGGTAAAACCCTACGTCCTGCTTGATTTATTCTTGATGATATGGGTATTACAAGAGTTGATCTACCACGAGATCGGAGAGGCTAGCCTATGGCATGATTGTATGTTGTCCTATGGACTAAAACCCTCCGGTTTATATAGACACCGGAAAGGGCTAGGGTTACACAAGGTTGGTTACAAAGGAGGAGATATCCATATCCGTATTGCCTAGCTTGCCTTCCACGCCAAGTAGAGTCCCATCCGGACATGAGACGAAGCCTTCAATCTTGTATCTTCATAGTCCAACAGTCCGGCCAAAGGATACAGTCCGGCTGTCCGGAGACCCCCTAATCCAGGACTCCCTCAGCCACCCCCTTGATGACCCTAGTGGTGCAAAATTCCAGCTGGAATGCTTGCATCTCGATGCTCCACTCGGTGACTCAGCCCGCAGTGTTAGGTCTATGCAGCACCTTCCCTAGGGGGTACGCGGAGAAGACTTTGATAGGATGTCCTTGAAAGTAGTGGCGCAACTTCCTGGAGGCGACCAAAAGTGCAAGAAAGAGCTTTTGTTGCATAGGGTAGCACACGCACGTGTTCCTCGGGACCTTGTTGGCGAAGTACATGAGGTGATCAATGAGGCACGTGGTCTCCGCGAGCTCCTGCTCCTGAGGGGGCACGCGGGCCTCAGAGGCTTCGCGGGGCATCGCGGGCGTGGGCGACCCAGGGGCGCCATCCTAAGGCGCCGAAGGCTCTAGAGGCTCTCCTGGCTCACGAGGCCCAGGGATCTCAGGGGGGACGGCGGGCTCGCGAGGCTCTGGGAGCTTTTCCTTGGCCTTCACGCGCTCTTCCCATACGACAGAAGCGCAACACTGGCAGTCTGCGGTGTACACTACAAAAAAATACACATCCATGACATTTTGGCCCGAATGGATTTTTTCCTGTCATGCTTATGACACTTCTATGACGATAATTGTGATAAAACCACATATCATCATAGATGTGGCGGGCTCCTACTTCTATCACAAAAAATCATGACAGTAAATGGGCTTTTTGTCCTGGGCGGGACGCACTTGCATGACATTCTTTGGGCTGCCCATGATGGAAAAAATCGTGATAGAAGCGAGGGTGAGGAAAATTTCGGGGAGTTCCCAGTTACGGTGGGTTGTCGGGGTCGAGCGATGCACGAAGGGATTGCACGTTTGTCTCGTATATGTATGCGCATGTGTGCGAGGTGTTGGGCTCTAACTGAACCCGAGCGAGGCGTCCTCTTACTGAACCCGGGCGATTGCACTAGCTACGTTACTGAACCCGAGCGATCGATTCCTTGGCTATTAACTGAACCCGAGCGATTCCTTCGCTACTGCTACTAACTAAAGCCAATCGAACCTGCTGCTGCCTCTTGATGAACATTGACCGCTGTTGGGGGTTGGATGAACAGGACCCTGTGGTAGTAGAGGCCGTTGCCGCTATATGAACAGGACCCCGATTGAGAGGAGGCTGCCACACACCACCCGATCTAGCCAGTTGGGGGTGGATGAATAGGAGGACCCCGTGGAGGGCTAGTTGAATAGTAGCCGGTGGAGGGTGGATGAACATGACCCCGTGGAGGGTTGGCTAAACAATAGCCGGTGGAGGCTGGATGAACAGGACCCCATGGCTGAACAATAGCTGGTGGAGGCAGGAGGAAGTCGATGGTGTATTAACAATAGCAGGTGGAGGCTGGAGGAAGTCGATGGTGGATGAACAGTAGCCCATGAAGGCTAGAGTGAGGTAGTAGACGGTGGATGAACAGTAGGCCATGGAGTCCCGTTTTGCGGTACGCCACACCTCTCCCAATGGACAGGACACCGTTTCGACCGTAGGCGCTCCAACACAAGTCCGTTTCCTCCATTTTGCGGTACGCCACACCCCTCCAGATCAACAGGACCCCGTTTCGACTCTAGCTCGAACAGACGGCCGTTTCCTCCATTCTGCGGTATGCCAGACCCTTCCCGATGATCAAGACCCCGTTTCGACTGTACGTGGTCGAACAGAAGGCCATTTTTCTCCTTTTTTATGGTACACTAGACCTCGTTGCTGCCGTTGGCTCCCGTTCCGTCCAAGCTGGTTGGCTCCTGTTGAACACGACGTATTCCGACCCTGTCTATTGCCTCCCAATGAAGAGGACGCCGTTGCTGCCGTCCGTTGCCTCTCCATGTACACGGGTCCTAGCCATACATATGCATGAGTAGGTGTTCGAGACCCCGCCCGTATGTACGTACATGGCTGTATTTTTTGGCATCCGGTTGTACGTACGTGTACACTGTTTTGACTGGACTGCCTGAACTGCTACATCGGGGACTCTACTACTACACGTGCCGCTGCTTGGTCGGCCATGGTTCATCGTTGCAGAGAGACCGATCAATCAGTATGTACGTACACATTCGCGACCAGACAGACAACCCTACGTATGGTTCGACAAGGTGGGTCCAGCTGCCAGGGAGGATAAGGAGGCACTTCATTGCGTGTGAAGATATAACTGGTGGGTCCCAGCTGTTAGGGGGAAACATTTTTTTCGCAAAATATAGAGGACCTGCCGGTGGGTCCCCGCTGCCAGATGGAGGAATAATTATTTTACGCGTAATAAGGAGGCACTTCCTTGCTGCGGCCGTGGACCCAGCTGTCAGCTTCTCCACGTACAGTCCTCTTCCGATGGAAGTCGTTCCTTGACCATGTTGACCATGCCGCACCGAGAGCACCAAGGCGGTGGACGACAACGAGGCCTAGGAAGGGGACGATGTGGAGACGAGGAAGACGCGGCAGTGGATGCCCATGCGGAGAGCAGTACGAGGTTGACTGGTTCGGCTGCTGTAGCCGCAGAATAACAAGGGTTGTGGGTGAGTAGAGGGATGGCCTGACGAACAATTGGACTAGGAGGGGCTGGTGAGGCCTGCACGGCATCACAACCGGCCACGGGAGGCAGGAGCAGGCGGCACGACCCGCGATGGTTTGGGCGGCTGGAGCAAGAACACCAAAGGTTAAAGAAGCACGACGACTGTTGGATGGACATCGTTTGGTCACCCCAGCTAGAATCATTTATATTGATTAAATTGACAAAGCCCTGCATCCGCGTCAACTTAGTAGGCCCTCAAGTCAGCCTCCAAATATTGTTGGTCCCACCTAGCAGCTGGGGTATTCAGTTTTTGTGTGTAATATGGAGGCACTTCCTTGAGTGTGAAGATATAGCTGGTGGGTCTGAGTTGTCAGTGGGGGAATGTTTTTTTGCGAAATATAGAGGCCCTTCCGGTGGGTCCCCGCTGTCAGGTGGAGGAATCATTATTTTGCGCGTAATAAGGAGGCACTTCCTACTCGCAAAAAAGGAGGCACTTCCTTGCGTGCGGTCGTGGACCCAGCTATCAGCCCCTCCACGTACAATCCTCTTCTGATGAATGTCGTTCTTTGACCACACCATGCCGATAGCACCAAGGTGGTGGACGATGGCCAGGCCAAGTAGGGGAATGACCCGGAGCCGAGGAAGACTTGACAGTTGTTTCCCACGGGAGTGGGTACGAGGGTTTACTAGTTCGCCTGCAATGTGAGGTTGCCGTCGCCGAAGAATATCAGGGGGTGTGGGTGAGTAGAGGGATGGCCAGGCCAGGGATGCGAGTAGGGTGGGGCCGTGAGGCCTGCCGGCAGCACAACCGGCCACGGGAGGCTGGAGCAGGCTGTTCTGCCGGTGCTAGTTTGGGCGGCTGGAGCAGGAAGATCAGAGACTGAAGAAGCACGATTGCCGTTGGATTGCCATCTAACGGTCTAACACTGGTAGAGTTGGTTGTTGACTAAGTTTCTTTTTTTGAGAAACCTTGTGTACACATGAATTTAGTAGGCCCACAAGTCAATCTCCAAATCTTTGGCAAACAACATAGAGCCCATTTGCATTTTTTTAATAATTTGCAACCCATTTGCTAATTCTTAAGGAATTTATTATACCCCATTTTCTGCACAGGACCACAGTCAAAAAGTTCAACCTAATTTTGCATATTTCGGTGGAGTCCGAACTGTTTTAATCTAGGGATGATAAACATTTATTTTTTAAGAACTTATTGATTTGCCAAAAATTATTGTTTTATTTTTGTAAGCTAATAAGCAAGGTAGTCAGAGTCGGGATTCAGAGTTGGATCTATTTTCCTTAGACAGAATCGAATCATAGTATCGAGTCGTGGAATCGAGGATTCTACTAGATTTACTCAAATAAGATATTTTGTATCCACGAAAGAAATTTTGACACTAAATGTAGAGCAAAGACGTACACATCAATGCTAGTTCTATTGCACTTCTTTTTATGGCTAACCTAATATTAGCTTGGATGTATGGAACATATATAAGGAAAATATATAGAACACTGAAATCTTTGATGCACGATATTTACTTACGGGTTTTCTAGAATATGTGAATAGCCGATCACTTGTATATCCGCCCTACAGTGCTGAACCTTGAAGGGTCTTACTCTCCTTCTCAGATCAATCTTGACGCATCCTGCTTCCCACACCAATTCCATTTGTCGACAAGTCTGATCCTCAATTTTGATCTAGGTTTTGAGAGCCAGATCAAAGGTGTCGGCGGCTGAGCATTTGAGCTTGGGAGGGGAATAAAGGGCCATGAGGCATGTGAAAAATGGTTTGGATGATGACATACTATTGTGGTACAACTAAACAAACGACTTAGATAAATTAGTACAATCAGACATAGTCCATAGCATAGTCAGGATTCTACAGTTTTGTACACGATTCTATGATTTGGATCGCGAGTCAACATGGATTCTACCTGATCCGGATTCATAGTAGGACTTGGATCGACATGGTTCCGTAGGATCATGAAGTCATAGGATTCTAGGAGTCGAGTCGGGATTCTGACTACCTTGCTAATAAGACGTGGGACAATTGAGTTGGTTTTAGGGAAAACCAGTGGTAAAAAAACAGCGCTGGGAAGGAAAACAACAACAAAAATTAAGGATGTAAAAATGAAAAGGGAACTTCACGTATTTTCAATATAATAATACATGTATATGAACTAGTAAAACTATAGGTAGAGATTAGAAAATGGAAGTAGGACATGGCGTTTCAAGAGGAAAATAGAACTGGGCAGTGTGTTTTCTTCAATAAAAAATAGCCTGAGGATGTTCTAAGAGAAAACATAACTAAGGCTGGCGGGCCAGAGGCCAGTTGATACCTCCGCAAGGCATGATGAATGTTGCAGGGTCGAACTAGGAGGAAGCCTCGCCGTCGCCTTGGTTTCCGCTGTAGCCTGCCTTGGGGAACCTGTCATCGATGACACCACCACCATCTTCATTGCCGGCTCCGGTCGCCGCAGTCGTGGGGTGGGGACGCAGAGGAACTTCTCAAGTAGGGCTTCCACCTGCTTCTTCATGGCCTCGGCGGTAGTGTGGCGAGGCTCAGTTGCCACCGACTCGATCAGGGTGCTGAGGTGGAGGCCTGGCTCCTAGAGACGTAGGTGACTGAAGACGTGCATCGCGGCAGCAGTGAAAAGCGCGTGGCACTCACCCTCCACCATGGAGTCCACTCCAGCGGCGACGCCTTCAAGCGCCTCGACAAGCTTGGGGAGAAGCCCAGCAAGGCCATCCTCCGGAGTCGCCAGCAGCTTCTCGTACCCTCCCTCGTATATGGAGCGCAGCGCCTCATGGGACCTCAGCTCAAAGGAGATGAAAGCTTCATGTTCCACGGCTGCCGTCTCCTCGGCGACAGCGAGGGTCTTCTGCCTGGCCTCCAGCCCGGCTGTCGCCTCAGAGACAAGCTAGGCATGGGATGCCTGGGCCTTGTTCACCTCCTCCTTCAGCTTGCCCAGGCGGTCCCGCTCAGCGACTTGGCCCTTGGTTACCTGGGCTAGCTTGGCATCACGATCGGCAAGCGCCGCTTCATGGGCCTTGAGCTCCTCCTCTTGCTGCTGGAGCCATTGGCTGTGGGCGGCCTGCCCCTCGCGGAGAGTCTTCAGCTCCGCCTCTGCCCTGCTACAGCGCTCCATGGCAGACGCAGTATTGGCCAGCGTTGCGTCACAAGGCGCCATGGCCTCATCGGCCTCCTTCCTGCTCTCCGCGGCGGCAGCCTTGGCCCGGCCCCAGGCTGTCCTAATAGACGCGTCGGCCTGGAGCCACCCTGAGATCAGCCCCATGTGTCCCATCACCGTGCCCCTGTCGGCGTCTTGGAGACCGGTCCAGAGCTGATCCAGCACGGTGTAGGCTTCCTCCAAAGCCCCGGGCCGGACAAGGGGGCCGCAGTCCACCAACACAAGGGCATGGGGAGGAGGCGGCACCGGCATGTGGGCTGGCATCACCACACCAGCAAGGGAAGCCGGGGACTCTGGAGCCTCCAAACCCCCCGCGGGTGCGACGGGGATGGGTGGTCCAGAGCCTGCTAGCCCACGGAGGCAACCTCCTCCTGTGGCCCCACCAGTGTGCCCTGGGGGGGGGGGGTCCGCTCCATCACGAGGGAGTGCGTGGCGACCTCCTCCGCCTATGCCGGGGTCACCGCGACCGCGGTGTGCGCTGGTACCTCCGGGGACCCGGCTCCCTCCTTCCTCTTCCTCACCACGGTCTCCATCCTGGTCACCAGGAGGGGAGTATTGTGGGCGCAACATCAAGGATGGCAAACAAAAACAAGTTTAGATGCTTACTCGTCAGCGGTGATGTACACCCTTTTCCTAGCCGGGGCCAGGGCGCTCCCAATCTTCCGGAGCGTGAGCTTTGTCGCATCCTGAAGATTGGCGGGGCATACAACGACTGGCCTCGGTGCGACGGTGACGGACGGCAAGGTGGAGGCGCCACATAGCGCAAGGGGTGCCGCCCCGCCCTTCTTTGGAGTCGTTCAACCTGGCCTCCGCCGGGCTAGAGAAGTGGCTCCGGACCTCGTCACAACCCCGATGGAGCGTGGGGGCTCCATAACCGTGGGCTCGGCGGCGTCGTCATTGTCGGAGAGGCCGCGAAGAAGCTTTCCCTGAGACGGGGGAGATATCTCCGCGACGTCGTCCACGGTCGCCTCCGAGTCATCCTCGTCCTCTTCCCTAGATTCATCGTGAGAGGACACTGGCACTGGAGGGTTGGGGAGATAGGGAGGCACGAGCCCCAGCTCGTTGAAGGTGGGCATGGCAGCAACCAGTGCTGCCCTTTCGGCATGGCGGTACAGCGAGACGTAGGCCGCTGGGAGGATGTCTGGATCCCCCTCAAGCAGGGTGTTCACAGCCTTGGCCAGCTCTTCGCCTGTGAAGCTTCCCGAGCGTTGTCGGATGTCGTCCTCGGCGCCCTTGAACTCCCACATGGGGCGCGTGTGCGCCTGGAGCAGGGCCAGTCACTGCGTCAGGAACTCCTTGATGAGCATGGCCCCTGTCAGCGCCCCGGCCTCCATGTCCACTGTCATCTTCCTCAGGACCAGCGCCGCCCAGGGGTCAGAGAGCTTCTCATGACCCCAACAGTCAAGCTTCTCTAGCAGCCCGGTTCGCAACTCCAGCCGAGCGTGAAGACCCCTGGCATCCATGAAGACCCACTTGCAGCGGAAGTTTTCCACCTTCTTCACGGCCCTCATTAGTGCATTCCCTTGTGGACCGCGGCAAAGGACACACAGCCGGAGCGCTGGTTTGGGTCGTGCATCCGGAGGTAGAAGAAGTGGCGGAGGAGCGCAACGGAGGGCATCACACCCACGAACGCCTCACAGTAGAAGGTGAAGATGTACAAGAGAAGGATGGAGTTGGGTTGCAGATGCAGGGCCTGAACCTGGTAGTGGTCGAGGACGGCGGTGAAGAACCCGGAGAAAGGCGGGATGAGCCCAGCAAATATACTGTGGATGAAGAAGGGATAGAACGTCTCTGCCAAGGTCCTTGGGTCGGCGGAGCCGGCCATGAGCATCGTCTCATTCCACTCATTGTGGTTCCTCGCCGTTAGCGGGAGCGCGGTGGCGAGGTGTCTCTCCTCGGTGATGGAGGATGCGCCGAGGGACATCGTAGGAGAAGAGGAGGAGCCCGTGGCCTGTGTGGCTGGCTTTGCCTTTCTGGAAGCCATCCACATAATCATGGAGGAAGAGACGCGGGGAGGGGGAGGAACTCCACCAGATCTGGAGACGCTCTCGGCAGGAGGAAAGGGGATCTGGAGCAAGGCGAAGAGAAGGCAATGAAAGCTCGATAGCGGGCGCCAGTATTTTTGGTAGCCTGGGCAGTTGCCGAGGCGGTGTGGGGAAGCGGAGACGCCCACATCCCATCAAGCGCCATGCGTCGACTCGGTCCACAGGTGATTGGGGCCCGTGGCACTTCGCCCTTGCCATTTGGCTTCGCCTCGAAGCCAAGTCCGAGCATGCCTTGGGCCCGGGGGCTAATGTCGGCGTTCTGGAAACCAGGGTACCCAAACTTGCCTACCTGCGACCCATGGCTTGGCTCCATCGATGGCCTGGTACGGCCCATCTACAACCCCGTCAATACAAGACCCTCGCGAGGGTCCAAGCCTCACGAGGCAGGCGACATCAAGACCTCGGGATGGAGCGGCCTCCCCGGGCTGCCTCCCGAGGAGCGGAGATTTCTATGCAGGTGCCCACCTCATGAGGTTGAGGTGACACAAGCCATGACGACCAAGCCCAGGCAGGCGCCAGGGGGCCCAGAGGAGCAGGTTTCCTCTTTGGTGCTATGGAGGCAAGCGCACGCGCGGGGTCCCGAGGAATCAACCAAAGGTTTCCATTCCCATGCAACAAGACCAAGACCGCCAGGACGGATGTCATCAGGGGGCCCACCGCAGCGTCATGACCAGAATCTTTGCAGCCGAACACCACCTTTCATCAGGATAAGATGTACTACTTGTCCCCTTTCAAATTTGCCATTGTGGGATCCCTTTCCGTCTACATTTTGGGGGAAGAGGACCGAGGCCACTATAAATATAGGTTAGCCACCACCGTAGAAAGGGAGAGAGCTCTCGCTGGATCGAGTCCACACCTCACTAGCTCACACCCACACTAGAGCAGACCTCGTGAGGTTGTTCTTCCCTTGTACTAGTTCATACTCAGCCCCTCGTGAGGCTAATCCACCCCAAAGCAGGAGTAGGGTCTTATACCACAAGGTGGCCTGAACCTGGGTAAATTGCCATGTCCATCTTCTTCCTTGTTCATCGAGCTAGGTCGTGGGGGCGACGAACTGGTTGGCTGAACAGGTTAAGTTCTTCGCACACACCCTAGAGTTTGAACCTTTCTTGGGTCTGCGGAGCCCTGAATCCGACCATTTGTGTGTAGTGGCTGATCCATGAATTCAAGTTACCAGGGGCAAAATTTTAACTTAAAAAATACAAACACACTTGCACTTCGGAAATCAACATAACCTAATAAATGTGAATCTACATGCACTTTGAAAACCAGCTAATGATCCAAAGTAGTTCTAGATTATAAAACACTAAATGATGTAAGCACCAAAAAACACAAAATGCAACATGGTGTACAAGGACTACTAACATGGACTGTACCTGCTTGAATTATTCGTTCTCTGGCCAAAAATATCCAAGTGTAATTGCACCTATAACCAGTACGCCAATAGTTTCTAACAACACATTATAAAAGTGTTTATGCTACATTGTCATGATACGGGGACTTTCTGGTAGATGGCCTCGATGTTTCCTCAAGCAATGAAAATGTACTATAATTTCATTCTCACCAATTCCTGCAAATCTCTCTCTCTCTCAACATAGCATCGTCATTAGACACTAAATCCTTCAATGGGAGCTTGCAAAATGCTTGCATTAGATCCCTCATTAGACACTATATGTTCATCTCCAGGAGCACGTAAAATGTTTGCATCAAATCCTTCATTAGCAATCTGTTCATTAGACACTTCAGGCTCAAGAACAGCATCAGCTTGTATGTTTGCACCGGAAACTTCATTGGACACATTAGGTTCAGTCAGTTCAGTATTGATTGGGGGAGTAATAAAATAAGCATAAATTGGTTTCATTTTCTTATAGATTCCCTACATACAAGAAACTTTACAACACCGCCAGGTTTAACAATTGGCCAGAAATTGAACAGTTGAATTAGATATAATCAGGGATGTGATGTACCTGCTCGTTGCGCATGCTGCTCTTGCAAGCTACGACTGTCCATTTGCGCAATCTCGATGCCATGCTCGTGTTGTCGCCGCTGCCTCCCAGGCAAGCTACACACAGGGTTGGATCTTCATCTTCTTGTCATTCCATTCACTTGAAGCCCGGCGACCGGCGCCAACGAGGGTGCGAGGCAGTGATGTGTCAGTCTATCTAGCGGCGGCTAGGTTAGGAGCGAACCAGACTAGAGGCTAGAGCAAATGAATTGGGGATTTTTCCTGCTGTCGGTCGATATGGGAGGCACTCGTTTGGGCCGCGAGCCTACTATAGGGCCTGCCTTGCACTTACGTTATTGGTCCATCCAAATTGAAACGTTTTTCTTCATTTTTTACATTGTCTGCTCGTGCGCTGGGACGAACAAAACTAGCCTGGGCCAACCTGGATGACTCAAACTAGTCTGACAACCATACCAGCCCCTACGGTGGCGTTGCCCCTTTTTGCGTGTATGATTCAGGTAGTGAAAAATATTCCAGTGGCGCTTTTGATTTACCCACAGAATGGTTGAATTGCTTGTTTCTATGAACTGAATTCGCCAATAATGTGAAGGATGCCAGTCTTTTCATCCTATTGTAGATTGCTTAGATCTCTATATGCCAAATGTAATCGCATGAAAAATACAGTAAAAGCCAGTGTGATGTGTGTTGCTACAACTAGTTTGACAACCTGTCCTCATATAACATATCAAGGATGCACCATCTTATCAGATTAACCATTCAACTTACCAATGTAGTGTGGGAAAAAAGAAGTATTGGGACTGCGTATCCAAGCAATTGATGTCATGGACTCCTTCGTAGAACCTTGTAAGCGAAAAAGAAGTTGCAGTGTGCCTGTACAAAGAGCTAGCGTAAGTTCAGTTACCTGCTTCTCGGAATTTTAGTTAGCCACTGATTGCAAAATTGTTCAATTACGTTGCTTGGCTTAATTTAGTTTGCTACTGGTTACATAATGCCATAGCCCATTAATCCTATTATAGACTGCGCCTATCTATATGTTTGATACTTATAGTTAAGAATTACCTATTTGCCTGAACTTAAATAACTACTTAAGCACGTAGATAGATGGTCATATGTACTTCTAGGGTGCAGAAAAACTCATGTGTAATTTACGTTCTGTTATCCTGTTTGTTTAAATCATTGGTTGTTATCACTTGTAGCACTAGTAATGTTTGCATGTTCATAGATAGACAACTATCAGGTTAATATGAGGGACAACGTCTTTTTAACTTATATATATGTGTTGGAATCATTTTTCTTACATCAAAGAAATTTACAGATGTCTGTGTTGCTGGTGAACGGTACCGACTTGTTACTTTAATACGTTGCCAAGAACTTGTTAGTTTTACTAGTTCATGTGTAATTAAATACGTTGCCAAAACTAGTTTTACTAGTTTGATGTTAGTTTATTATGGCTCTTGCAACACTTTATTTATGATTGCTAACATTCAAGTTTGCAGGATCCAACCGAAACTCCATTGGCACAATAGGTATGTTTTAAAAATCTTCCTTGTTTACCTGGTTTGCTGCTATCACTTGTTGTTATAATCATCTTACCAACTTCAAGTTTTCAGGATCCAATTGGAAGTACAATTGCACATCAAGTACATTAAAAAATATATTTGTGTAACAGGTTTGCTGCTGGAACTTGTTGCTCTAATCAAGTTACTGACTACTGAACTTTTTAGGATCCGAGAGAAACTCCAATGCCACAACAGGTTCCTTTTGCAAAAAAAAATTGTTTAACTGCTTTGTGACTACAATCGGTTGCTCTAATCACATTATTGGCTACTCAACTTCCCAGGATCCAACAGAAACTCCAATGCCACAACAGGTACCTTTTGCAAAACTTGTTTGTTTAACTGCTTTGCTGCTGCAACCGGTTACAATGATGTTAATAACTACTTTTTGGCATCCAATCGAAACTCTTTAATTCCTTGTTTGTTTAACTAGTTTGTTGCTCTAACTCCAAGTTGATATGTTTTGCTAACTTCAACTTTTTGGAATCCAATTGGAACTTAAATGGCAAAATAGGTTAGCCCAAGACCAAGGAGCGAGGTCCCCATGGAGGTTGTATCATCCCATAGCAGTGGCACCGGCCAAATCATGCATCATGAATTGCCAACTGTTGATGCTCTAGAGGCTAAACTATTTTTAAAAATAGATTATGCTTCTGCACTTAGAGATAAAGTTGATATGTTGAGGAAGCAAACATCACAATGACAAGCGGTACTCAAGACAACCATTAAATATTTGGTGGATTTCAAAACGAAGCAAGCTGAGACTGACCGCATTGTTAAGGTCCTAAAGGAAAAAAAAGGAAATTAAATTACTAGTTGGTAAATCATAGGTGAAATGTTTTTCCATTGTTGAATAACCTTTTTGTTGTTTGTTCATGTAATCGATCAAACCATTTGTTTTAGAGATCATGTAATAATTGTTTTTTGTGTTTTGGTTTGTAAATTTGTTTTGAGCATGAGTCTGTATTAATTGATAAGACTCTGAGACATTTCATTTTGATTATTGTGCCAGACCTACAAATATGCCAATCCGGCTAAATGTGCATTCGACAATAATAGTAGTATAGATGCTCCTTAAGTGGCACACATCTGAAAGGGCCAAGATGTTGTACTAGCTTTGCTAAAAAATGATGCTCTTCTAGCAAAAAATGTACAGCGGCCTGGCTTATGTATGTTAGTTGATATTATGGATCCATACTCTATAAGTGTTTATATGTCTGTTAGTTTTGTACATTATTGGTTGATTGACTCAGTATTTTGAATCTTGAGACATCGCTTGTGTACATATCAAAATGGGAGTGCACTATATGCTTCCTGTGTCTTACATGTTACACTTGAGTTGGACATAAACTGGTTTCAAATATTTGAATTCACCTTTAAATTGGATTCTAGCTTATGCATTCGAGTATCGGCATTTGTAAATCATATTCATATATGACGGTGGAATACATCTTTGTTGTTCTTTTGAAGATATATAAAAAACATAGAATGATTTATAAAGATTCATATCAGAATACAAAATGGATTTGAATTTAGGTGCCAGGGTAAATTTGGATGCTTATTGTCCCAAAATTTGAAAGAAGCAACAAAATATCCAATCCCACGTCGGCTGCCCGAAGCCAGTGTTTGGGAGATGGAAATTACTGTCTACCCCTTACACGGACAATCCATTGGCCCGATTTCCACTGCTCTAAATAGGGGTAGGTTAGTAACTTCAATTAGACGTGACACGGCCACCTCTCAGCTTATTCAGACATGGTGGGTGCCGAACGTGGGCGGCAAAACACATTTGATTCAAGCTCGTATGAAAGACCTCTGTCTCTCCCTCTATTACCCCATTCATACACAGTGGGCGGCAAAACAAACTCGACTCGGCCAAAATTGATGGAGGCAAATATTTTCAATAGTGGCAGGTTTGCAACTTCACTCAGATGTGACACAACCGCCCTACCTATCAGCCACGTTCATACAATGTGTGCGGCAACCGTGGGCGCCAAAACACCCTCTCCTCGCTCGAAATCGCTCTGGACAAATATTGGGGAGATGCGAGATTACCTTCCTATCCCTAACCGACGAGACGTCCAAATTTTAAACGGGGCTAAGTTCATAACTTTCCCATATTTCTTATAGGCGTGTCCCAAAGACATGGTTCCCCGTACCTCACCCTCCATTTTACCATTCATACACCGTCCGCGCTAAAACACCATCCCCACACCAGCCTCGTCCGTCCGCCACCCCATCCATCACTGTCGTCCTCCACTGAAGTGAGAGGACGCGATGCAAGGCTCCTGGGATGGTGTTGTCCACTGCTAGAGATGGACGTTTCTCATCCACAACGACGGACTAGGAGCCTTGCATCGCGTCCTCTCACTTCAGCGGCGCCATCATCATCCTTGCCAGGGCCGCTCCCATGACCTTCTCGTCCACCGCAATGGGACTTATCCCCCGATGCACCCGTCTACTGTCGCTTCAATGCCACCGATAGCCATTGCACCCCCGATGCCTACACGCCGTCGCAAGAGAGGTGGTACTACTTCATATCTGCTCAACTTTTTGATCTCAACCAGAAAATAGATCGTAACTTGGTTACGGTACTTTCTTTTCAGCTCTTAGAATTTAGTTCTCAGTTCCAAGCAAACAATGGTTGGTAAATAGGATTTCTGCGCTTTGCAGCTTCAAATCTGCCCCATGGCACAGTCATAATAGGGTTTAATTGATCATGCTTAGGGTTTCCCCCTTTTATGATCACTATACGATCAACATACGTGCTTCGTGTCATAATAGCACTGCTCCACCCATCAAGCTAAACAAGCTTAGTTGTTTAAATACGAATTTGATATTATTAAAACAAAGTCGTTTAATTGGTTAGCTAAATGTTCCTAATTTAGTTTCGAAAATGCATATACGCTGCTTGGGTGTGGATCTACAGGGTGCCCACGGTGGGCTGCGGCCCACCCAGGGATTTTGGGTCGGCCTAGACCCCGATTCCCCTCTATTCTGTTGCGCTTCTGATCCCTACTCGCCCCCAGCCGCCTGCCTCGTCGGCGACTTGCCGTCCCCGGACGAAATGACTCTAGGAGGAGACGCCGAACTAACAGGAGGTCAGGAGCCGCTCGCCCAACAACGTCACCGCTGCCCGGGCACGCCGCTGTGCCTACCTTCCTAGTCCATTCAGGGCACAGGCGTGCAACAGCCACTAAGCCAACCTGATTTATCCTGAGATACATCCTCAACACTCAGCAGCCACTCCTCATCACCCATTTTCTAATTGATCCATTACTTATTAGGCAGGACTATCATTAGGGTTTGTTGTCTACTGAGTGCTACCTACACTTAATGGTTCAGATATTTCAGTAATCTTTAGTGCCTGTAAAGTTCACAGGGTTGACAATTTTACTTGTATTTCTTACTCTTTCGATATGATATCCAATTATTCAACTCAATTAGTTGCAAACAATAAGTGCTAGACCAACTTCTTGATTTAGATTTTGCATGGTCTCTTACTACAGTTACAATTCTACATACTTGTCCTAGTAAGCTCACAAGTAATGATTGATTCACTACCTCTATGCTTGCCATGTCATATTTGTTGTCAATATTCTTTTAGGGTGGACCACCCTGTTTCAAAAGACTGGAACCGCAGACATGGGTGAATAGTATTTCTCTGTGTGATCTCTTCCATCATGTGTGGGCAACGAACACTGCATTCTATAGAAAGGAAGTGTAATATCCACCTTTGACATAGACTACGATCTTTTACATGGAATGCAATCTGCCTACTTGCTTTGTGTCGCACTACCGACACTCCACCCTTGAAGCTAAACATTATGGCACTCATAATTCATTAGTTTATTTGTTCAAATCCAAATTGGTCAAGCATAATCCCAAGCATGCCAAGGTCAACATGATGAACGCAGCTCAGGCAGAGGATTCTTCAGAAGTGATCATGGGTAACCATCCAGTTAACTCCATTCCTGCTAAAGTCTTATTTGATACTGGTGCATCGCATTCTTTCATGTCATTCCCATTTGCATCGAAGCACAACTTTGACACTAAGGACTTACCTAAAGCATTGCAAGTTGTTTCTCCGACTAAGGGTTTGAGATCTACCATGATGGTTCCGAATGTCGGTATCGAAATGGGCGACTATAGATTTCTGGCTTCTCCAATTGTTCTTGGTGACTCTGATATTGATCTAATTCTCGGCATGGACTGGCTTTCTAAGCACAAGGCTATGCTTGATTGTGCTGCCAGAGAAATTCAATTGACGCACTCTTCTGAGGAAGTGATCATCTATGACGCTCGTGAGAAGGGCGAGTTGGATGTCATCTCTCATATTCCAGTCGTTTGTGAATATCAAGACGTCTTTCCAGAAGACCTTCCAGGAATTCCTCCTCACCGGCCAGTTGAATTCGTTATCGATCTTGAGCCTGGCATGGAACCTGTTTGCAAACGTCCTTACAAGCTTGGACCAAAGGAATTGAAGGAATTGAAGAAATAGCTTGATGAACAAGATCGTCTAGGCCTGATCAGACCGAGTTCATCTCCATGGGGTTGTGGTGTTCTTTTTGTCCAGAAGAAGGATGGCACGGACCGACTTTGTGTCGACTACCGCCCATTGAACAAGAAAACAATAAAGAACAAGTACCCACTTCCCAAGATCAATGAGCTTTTCGAGCAACTTAAGGGCGCTCAAGTATTCGCCAAGCTTGACCTCTGTATGGGTTATCATCAGATTCGCATTCATGAACAAGATATCCCCAAGACAGCATTCAGAACAAGCTATGGTTCTTATGAATATACTACCATGTCTTTCGGCCTTGTCAATGCTCCTCCAACGTTCTCTCGCATGATGAACTTCATCTTCAACCCTTACACAAATGATTTCGTCTTGGTGTATCTCGATGATATTTTGGTCTTTTCCAAGAACAAGGAGGATCATGCCAGGCATTTGAGATTGGTACTCGATAAACTCAGAGAGCATCAGTTCTATGCGAAATTTTCAAAGTGTGAGTTCTGGCTTGATGAGGTTCTCTACCTTGGGCATATCATCTCCGCCAAGGGCATTGATGTTAATCCTGGGAAGGTGTCTGCAATTGTGAATTGGGAACCGCCTCGGAATGTCAAGCAGCTCCGCAACTTTTTGGGCTTGCAATCTATTGTCGAAGATTCGTTGAGAATTTCTCTAAGCTTGCAAAGCCTCTTTCCAACCTCCTCCAGAAGCATGTCAAGTATGTCTGGATGCCTGAATGTGACATCGCTTTCAACACCATGAAAGAGAAGTTAATCACAGCTCCTGTTTTGACTCCTCCTGATGAATCCAAACCATTCGAAGTTTTCGGTGATGCTTCCCTGCAAGGTCTCGGTGTTGTGTTAATGCAAGAGAAGAAAGTTGTGGCTTATACCTCTCGCCAGTTGAAGCCCAATGAAAAGAACTACCCCACTCAGGACCTCGAGTTGGAGGCAGTTGTCCATGCTTTATTAACATGGAGACATCTCTTGTTGGGAAGGAAAGTGGACATCTTCACTAATCATAAGAGCCTCAAGTACATCTTCCCTCAACCCAACCTCAACCTCAGGCAGACTCGTTGGGTCGAAATGATTCAAGAATACAATCTGAGTATTGAATATACTCCAGGCAAGGCCAATGTCATTGCAGATGCTCTGAGTAGGAAGGCTTACTGCAACAGTTTAATTCTCAAGCCCTTCTAACTGGACCTTTGTGAAGCTTTCCGCAAACTTAATCTCCAAGTTGTTCCTCAAGGCTTTCTTGCCAACCTCCAAGTCTCTCCTACTTTGGAAGATCAGATTCGTGAGGCACAACTTCTTGATGCCATGGTGAAGAAGGTGAAAATGGGATTGCCAAGAGCCAACCCAAGTACAACTGCTATCGCCTTGATGACAAAGATACTCTATTCTTTGAGGATCGAATTGTGGTTCCTAAGGGTGATCTACGTAAAGTCATTATGAACGAGGCGCGCAATTCCCTCCTATCCATTCATCCTGGAAGTACAAATATGTACCATGACCTCAAGCAGTCGTATTGGTGGACTCGAATGAAGCGAGAAATTTCTCAGTTCGTGAATGAATGTGATGTCTGCAGAAGAGTGAAAGCAGAACACCAACGACCAGCTGGTCTCCTCCAACCTCTTGCCATTCCAGAATGGAAGTTTGACCATATTGAGATGGACTTCGTGACTGGAATTCCCAAGTCCAAGCGTGGCAATGATGCTATCTTTGTTGTCATCGACAAGCTTACTAAAGTGGCTCATTTCCTTCCTATCAAAGAATCTATCATAACAACTCAGTTGGCAGAGCTATACACCTCCAAGATTGTCTATTTGCACGGCATTCCACAGTTGATATCTTCAGATCGTGGAAGCATATTTACTTCTAAGTTCTAGGATTCCTTCCAGAAGGCCATGGGCACCAACATTCACTTCAGCACAGCCTTCCATCCTCAAACTAGTGGACAAGTCGAGCGAGTCAATCAAATCCTTGAAGATATGCTCAGGGCTTGTGTCATTTCTTTCGGTATGAAGTGGGAAGATTGTCTTCCATATGCCAAGTTCTCCTACAACAACAGCTTCCAAGAGAGTTCGGGCAAGGCCCATTCGAGATTCTCTATGGCAAAAAGTGTCGTACTCCTCTTAATTGGTCAGAGACTAGTGAACGCCAACTTCTTGGCAATGACTTAATCACAGAAGCTGAAGAAATGTGTAAAGTCATCCATGAAAATCTCAAAGCCGCGCAATCGCGCCAGAAGAGTTACTATGATAGCAAGCATCGTGACTTGGCTTTCGAGATCGGAGACCATGTCTACCTCCACGTCTCTCCAATGAAAGGTACTCGTCACTTCGGTATCAAAGGGAAGCTTGCCCCTAGATACGTGGGTCCTTTCAAGATCATTGGCAAAAGAGGCGACCTCCCCTATCAACTTGAGCTTCCGTCCAACTTCGCATATGTGCACGACGTGTTTCACGTGTCACAGCTTCGCAAGTGCTTCAAGACTCCTCACCACACCATCAACTTCGAAGAGATTGATCTCCAAGAAGACATGTCTTATCATGAGCATCCCGTTGCTATTCTTGAAGAAACTGGGCGCAAGACTTGCAATAAGTCAATAAAATTCCTGAAAGTGAAGTGGACACACCATTCCGACCAAGAAGCCACCTGGGAACGTGAGGACCACCTCCGTTCTGAATATCCAGAGTTCTTTCACTCCTAGATCTCGGGACGAGATCCTTTCGTAGTGGTGGAGTGTTGTAACACCCCGGAAGTAACTTGCCATATTTGTACTCCGACTCTTGCCATTTTAGGCTCAAAGTTATGAGATTCCCTTCATAGTTGGGTTTTTGTCTTCGTTTTGCATTTTGTTCATGTCATGCATTTCATATCATGTTCATCTTGTTGCATCATGGCCTCATCATGTGCATCTTCATCTTGTAGATGTTGCATTGTGGCATGTTCTATGTGGATCCAAGCATCATCTTTTCCCCTCCACTCATCACCACCTCTCCTCCTCTTTTTCTTGCTTTTGCAATTGCACCTCTATCCTCCTCGACTAATGCACATCTTTTCCCAACTATTCTAGCACCATGCTTTGAACCCCCTTGCAAAATTTCACCTCTGTTAGAATTGTTTTGGTTGTGTTCAAAAATGCATCAACTTTGAATTTTAATTCAAACTTAGAATATTTTTCTACCTTTAAAAATTACCAAAGCAATTTTATTAAATGCTTCACAAACTTAGGATCATGGGGATATTTTTATATTTCTCTAACTCCTCCCCAATCCCCCTGTTCTTTTCCTTTTGTTTTTCTGTTTGAAGAAAATGAAAAAGGAAAAGAAGCAGAGCAGCAGTAGCAACACCCAACTGGGCCTTGGCCTCCCAGGCCGGCCCAGCTAGCCCCCACAACAGCAAGCCCAGCGCGCCAGCTAGCCCGCTCGATCACCCACTCTCTGCCTATTCTCACCCGTGTGCGCCCGCACCCCCGCTAGCCTCTCTCCACGTGGCCAAGCCGGCCCCATTCGATAGCGTCTCTGGCTACACCCCTCACCCACCTTTCCTCCTCCTCGGTCCCCCTTGCGAGCAAGCACAGGGCCACGACCGAGAGCGTCACCGCTCCAAACCCTCGACATGGCCCTCCTTTTACCCTCTCTCCATGTCCACGTGCATTTAGGGTTTCCCCTCTTCCCTCTCGCCGCCGCCGCCAGGTGAGAGAGCCTCCAGATTCGCCGCGCCACCCATGTTCCAAGCGCATCCGAGCACGCGAGCTCATTGCCAGCGTGATCTTCGACCACCTCCACCCCAGCGATCGTGTCCGTCTTCCTCCCGGATGTCGTCTATGTCCCCGACGTCCACCACTTCACCGCGGGACGCCAAGACGGAGTTGACTCATTCCTCTTCTGCGGTACCCGTGGGTGTTCGATCGCCGCCGTGCTCGTCTCCATCCACCTCCCGTCCAACCGAGCACACTATCATGCTCATGGTAAGCCCCTGTACAGCCCCGTGCCATTATCCCCCTCTTTTGCATGCTCTAGCTAGCCCCGCACCGTCCGCCCTCGTCGCCGCCGTTGGACCTCATCGCCGGTGAGTGCTCCGTCTCCCGTTGCCCGTCTGCGTGTGTCCGTCGTGCTCGCCGCTTTGTAGGGTCGATCCGCGCCCTTAGCTACTCGCGTAGCTATCCGCCTCGCCGCGTGCGTCCATGCCGTCACCGCCTCTGTAGCTTGTCGCCGGTGTCGACTCCATCATCGTCCGGTGCGGCTAGTGGAACCCGGGGACGCGGGATTCCCCTGCGACCTTGTTGCACCCCTCCGTCGCTCCCTTAGGCCACCGGAGCAACTCCGGCGAGGCCTCCGCCGAGCTCGGTCGTCGCAGACCCCCCTCCTTTGTTTTCCCCTGCTCCCGCATGCTTGCGTCACCGTCTGTGGGCCCCGAGCCGGACCCACTGGTCAGCGAGTCATATGCCATGCTTGGTTTTCTGCTAAGTCTGAATTTGTTAACGAAACTTGCTATGTTTACATGGAAGCCGTCATATCTTCTGTGCCTTTTTGGCTCTTGATCAGTAAGGGACTTTTGTTCTATGCATTTAGTAGATTCATGACATGCCTTGTATTATTATGATAAGTTCCTGTAGCATGTTGTTTGCTTGCTCTAAACATTGCTTCCTGATGTTAATTCCTGACATGTTAGTATTTTCACAAAGTCCGTGATGTTGTTATCTTTTGCTCTTTTGCCATGCTTGTTTGAACCTGCTCTTGTGTGATTTAGCCGTAGCTCCGTGTTCATTTTTGTCAAGAATCTTGAGCAGATCACTGCCATGTGCTTTGTTGCTATGTTGGAGTGTACTAGCTTAGTTTCTTGTTGCATTCTAGATGGCATCATGTTGTTAACCGCAGAATTGTGCCATTCTTGTTTTGCTTGCCATTTGCAAACCGTGCATCCGATTCCGGTGATCTTTATATTGATTTTGACCGAAATCATCTCATCTTTCAAGCGGCACTCTTGGTTTGCCAAGTTGATGCCTTGATCAATCTGCTCCTTTCGGAGCATGCATATGCATTGCATATCACATCCCGCATGTCATGCCATGTTTTGCATCATGTTGTTTGTGCATTGCACCGTGATTGATTCTTGGTCCTTTGCTTGTGTTATTGCTTTGGGTAGAGCCGGGAGACGAGTACGTGATCGAGGAACCCGTTGAGTATGCTAACGAGGATCAAGCTTTTGTCAACTCTGAGAACTTTGCAGGCAAGATGACCATACACTCGAAATCACTTCTATCTTTGCTTATTTAGTTGTTCGCTCTTTTGCCATGCCGCGATACCTTCCACCCTCTAACCCACCTTTCCTAGCAAACTGTTGTTTGTCTATGTTATCTCTTTTCTCAGACCCTCTTATAGCATTGCTAGTTGCAGGTGAAGATGGAGTTTGTTCCATGTTGGAACATGGAAATTGTTGGGATATCATTATTATATCGTGTTTACTTTAATGCATCTATATACTTGGTAAAGGGTGGAAGCTCGGCCTTATGCCTGGTGTTTTGTTCCTCTCTTGCCACCCTAGTTTCCGTCATACCGGTGTTATGTTCCTTGATTTTGCGTTCCTTACGCGGTTGGGTGTTATGGGAACCCCTTGACAGTTCACTTTGAATAAAACTCCTCCAGCAAGGCCCAACCTTGGTTTTACAATTTGCCTACCTACCACCATATACCTTCCCTTGGGTTCTGTAGACTCAAGGGTCATCTTTATTTTAACCCCCCCCCCCGGGCCAGTGCTCCTCTGAGTGTTGGTCCAAACCGAGCCGCCTGTGGGGCCACCTCAGGGAAACTCGAGGCTTGGTTTTACTCGTAGCCTGTCTCATCTGGTGTTGCCCTGAGAACGAGATACATGCGACTCCTATCGGGATTTGTCGAAACATCGGGTGGCTTTGCTGGTCTTGTTTTACCATTGTCGAAATGTCTTGTAACCGGGGTTCTGAGTCTGATAGGGTCTTCCTGTGAGAAGGAACATCCTTCGTTGACCGTGAGAGCTTGTGATGGGCTAAGTTGGGACACCCCTGCAGGGTTTTGAACTTTTGAAAGTCGTGCCCGCGGTTATGGGCAGATGGGAATTTGTTAATGTCCGGTTGTAGAGAACTTGAAACTTTACTTAATTAAAATGAATCAACCGCGTGTGTAGCCGTGATGGTCTCTTTTCGGTGGAGTCCGGGAAGAGAACACGGTCTCGTGTTATGTTTGAACGTAAGTAGCTTCAAGATCACTTCTTGATCGTTATTAGCTTCTCGCCCATGCTTTGCTTCTCTTCTCGCTCTCACTTGCATAATTTAGCCACCATATATGCTAGTGCTTGCTGCAGCTCCACCTCACTACCCTTTTCCTACCTTTAAACTTAAATAGTCTTGATCGTGAGGGTGTGAGATTGCTGAGTCCCCGTGACTCACATATACTTCCAAAACAGATGCAGGTGCCGATGATGCCAGTGCAGGGGATGCTACCGAACTCGAGTGGGAGTTCGACGAGGATTCGGGCCGTTACTATGTTTCTTTTCTGGATGATCAGTAGAGGAGCCAGTTGGGGCGATCGGGGGTCTGGCATTTGGGGTTGTCTTTATTTATGTTGGTTCCGTAGTCAGACCTTGACTATATTGTGGATGATGTATGCTATATTTATGTATTGTGTGAAATGGCAATTGTAAGCCAACTCTTTATCCCTTTCTTATTCAGTACATGGTATGTGTAAAGATTACCCCTCTTGCGACATGTCTACCATGCGGTTATGCCTCTAAGTCGTGCCCCAACACGTGGGAGATATAGCCGCATCGTGGGTGTTACAACCAGGTGCAACTCGCCTTGAGGTAGGCCCTCGTGAGTCCCGCGCTGGCTCACGAGTGCCCAGACACACCTCGTCTAGCCCTACCGTGCAAGCCACATGTCAGGGTGGGGATGTACACGCCCCGGGGGCTCTCCGTAGTAGGGAGTCCCCTCCCACGTGCCAGTGGAAGCACCATGCTCCGTGTTGGCAGTCGACACTGCCAAGGAGCGGCTATGCCCGTGCAAGTGTGCAAGCACTATGCTCCGCGCTGGTGATAAACAACTAAGGGCGGGCCTCACGGTCGTATCAACCTCAGGGAGCCTCCGAGCTCAGTGCCTGGCCCCATCGCAACACCTCCCCTCGGGAGAGTCGCGCGAGGGGGCTGGGCACGGGGGTTGCGCTTGGGTCACGCCCAAGCGTACGCCACCCTGCCAGGTCCCTCAGACCTGGTCATCACGCGCCCTCCCAAGTGGAGCCAAGGTATGAAGGTCGTTTGAACGTCAAGGGAGACTCCTGAGCATCGCGACTCCGGAGCCTAACTGACTACATAGCCCCTCACTCCTTAGTCCGTCTTGGTGATCTGGACGACCCAATGGCAGCTGAGGTATGCGCGGGGTCGGGCCGTGCCGACATAGAACACTAGGCCTACTCCCAGATCTCCTTTCTATAGGCTATTTGTGCATCAAGGGGGACTCCTGAGCATCGCGACTCAGGAGCCTAACTGATCACGTAGCCCCTCACTCCTTGGTCCGTCCTGGTGATCCGGATGGCCCAATGGCGGCTGAGGTATGCGCGGGGTCGGGCCCTGCCGACGTAGAACATAAAGCAAATGGAAAGGAAATCACAAAATTACAAAGAAAATATTACAAGACATATTGTTCTCCTGAAACCAAATGCGAGTTTAACGCCTCCACGAGGCATGGTGCATATTGCAGAAACTAAATAGGAAAGGAGCCGCCAGCAAGTCATCCCGTCATCCCTGGACACCGCCATCGCCTGCAAGAGATGCTTCTTCTTCAACGGCGTCTCCTTCACCTGTACCACCACCGGAGTTGCAGGATCAGTAGCACCACAGGTCGGGGGCGTGGGAGCAAAGGCGCGGAACCTCTTCAGCATGGCCTCCACCTGACCCTTCACGGCCGCGGCAGCGGCCACGCAATGCTCGTTGTCCACAGGCTCCAGCAGCTCGTCAAGGCGGGTGGAAGGATCATGAAGATGGAGGTGGCTGAAGACGCGCGTCAGCGCGGCTGAGGAAAGAACGCGGGCTTATTCCTCCGCCATGGGGCCGATACCACTCACGACATCCTCCAGCGCACCGACCAGATAAGGAAGCAGTTGGGTGGGGCCCTCGTCGGCGACGGCCAGCGGCTCCCCCAAGCCCTTCTCGTAGAGTGACTGTAGCGCCGTCCGAGACCTCTCCTCAAGGAGCTTGAAGGCCACACGGTCCTTAGCCAGGACCTTTGCCTTGGCATCAAGCTCGGCCTTCTCCGCCTGCAGCTTCTGCTCCAGCTCCTCCAGCCGGCCATGCTCCGTGGCCTGTGCCTTCACCAACTGCTCCAGTTCGGCGTCGCGATCCTTGACGGCGTCCTCTCGGGCCTTCATCTTCTCCTCCTCCGCCTTGCGGCCTTGGGCTTCTTTCGCGTGCTCCCTCCGCACGGTCTCTAGCTCGTCCTCCAGCGACCGGCAGCGGTCCTGGGCGGCCCCCGCATCCTTTAGCGCCACCTCGCGGGTGGCCACAGCTTGGGCAACGGCCTCCTTGTCCCTCTCGGAGTCGACAGCAGCTTAGCTCAGCGTCGCCCGGACAGACACATCGGAGTGAAGCCAGCCAGAGACCAGCTCCAGGAACCCAGCCACCCAGCGATGGTCGGTGTCTTAAAGATCTTCTGGCAGCAAGGTCATCACAGAAAGAGCGTGCTCCAGGACGTCAGGAGAGGCGGAAGAACCCAGAGACAGCAATGCGGCAGAAGGAGGAGGAGGCGACGTCGTCACCATGGCCTAGGAGGCCAGAAGCTCCTGAGCCTCGAGGACCCCAACGCCCGAGCCGGACGTTCGCACCTCCGGAGCCAGCGGGGCCATGGGGGCTGACTCCTCTCAAGGATGCTCCACCAAGCCTCGCGAGGATGATCGGGCTGGAGAAGCACGAGCGCCGCTGCTGCCCTTATCCATGGAGAGGGGTGCGGCCGTAGGAGGCGATCTGGGCTCGAGCAGTACCACCTCGTCCTCCTTTCTCTTCTTCACCGTGGGTGTTGGCCTAGTTGCACAATGGAGAAGCGTCAAGGACGAGCAGCAGAAGCAAGAACAACGCAGGACAAGAACACTTACTGGTCCACCGCGGGGTAGTCCCTCCGCTTCTTACGCTTGAAGCCGGAGAGCCTCGCAGCCTGAGGCGCAGCCGCGCGGGCTCTAGGAACAGAAGCAGGGGCAGAAGATGGACCGGAAGCAGCTCCAGGCGGTGTCGGGGCAGAAGCATCGTCCCGGGAGATCAGCGTCGACCTGTCACTTGTCGAAACCACGGGCGGCTCCTCTCTCTCTCTCTCTCCGGGAAGACGCCAGCCTCGTCATCATCATTAGGCAGGGTGCAGAGGATGTCAGCCTTGCGCAAGGGGGAGGTCTCCCCCATCCCCTTGGGGGTCACCTCCGAGGCACGCTCCTCGCCCTCCTCCTCTTCCCCTCCCCACGGGAATCGCCAGAAGATACGTCCAGCGTCATCGTCACCACCGGGACCCCAGGGGGCGTCGGCGGCACCAGGCCGCGCCTGTCAAAGGTGGGCATGGCGGCCACGACCTGTGCCCCGTCCTTCCGAAGGATCAAGGGAACATGGGCACTCGGCGGATACTCTTGGCCGTCCCTGACCAAGAGGCAGAGAGCCACAGCCAGCTCCTCTTCAGACAAGGCCTCTGGACTCAAGCGAAGCTTGTCTTCTCCGTCCTCGGGCATCCACAAGGGGCGCAAGCGCACCTGGAGAGGAGCCACCCACAACACCAGGAATTCCCTCAGGAGCATGGCCCCTGTCGTGGCTTTGTCACGGCAGATGTCCTAGAGAAAGGACTTAGTCGTGGAGCCATCGCGACGGGTTAGCTTGAAGGGGTTAAAGTGGACACAGGGACTCAAGAGAGTTTATACTAGTTCGGCCCCTTCGATGAAGGTAAAAGCCTACGTCTAGTTGTGATGGAATTGATGGGGTTTCAATGACTAGGGAGCAAACAAGCTTCGCCTATGTCTCGAGTTGTTGTCTCTCTCTGAACCGCCGCCGGGTCGTCCCCTTATATACACGGGTGACACCTGTCGGCTCACAGAGTCCTAACACCGATCGATATTCGTATTCCGGGTTGGTCTCTCCTTATTCCTAACTTACAGTACAAGTTTATATACAAATCCCGGTTTATAGCTACAAGTCTTGAATCGGCTACGGGCCTTAGGCCCTCATCTGCCTTCTTGGGCTTTATCACTCTGGAACTACTGATGAAGTTGACCCGGCCCAGATAGGCCGGTTTACGCCCAGCAGTAATATCCCCAACATTAGGCCCCAGATTGATTTGAACGGGTTCATGTCAATCCTTTAACAAAAGCTTCATCTTCAACATCTTCTCATAAATTGGTAAACCGCCATGATGTCATCTGCTCTGATTGCTGTAAACCGGAGTGACGTCACCTGTCATAACGAAGCTATCCATTATGCTTATTTGTTTAATAGATCTGCGGAAATCGAGGCGACAGCTCCGTTTCGTGGCCCCTTGATTGTCGCGCCTGACACCTGCTCTTTTGCCTTATAAATAGGACCAAAGGGTCATTTCTTTTCTCCCCTTCGTGCCTTTCTTCTTCGTCTTCCTCGCGTCGCCAGCCTTGGAGCTCCGCCGCCGTCGTCGACCTCTGCCTCAACCTTGGCCGCTGCATCAACCTGGGCGCACCAGAGCATCGCGGCAACCTTCCGCGTCTTCCTCAGCTCCGGTAAATCTTCTATCCTTTCCCCCGCAGATCTGACCTAGGGTTTCACAGTTCTTCAGTGTTCATCGTCTGCCTCTTGCTCATACGATAGATCTTTAGATGACTCCGCAAATCTTTATTCTGTGCAATGGTAGCTGTTTACCCTTCGCCTTCACTTACACATCTCAAAACCATAGATCTGTATGTACGTCTTGCTCATTGATTCGGTACTGCTCCTTTTGGACCTCTGAATATTTATCTTTTTTCTGAACTTGCTTTAGATCCATCGCTATAGAGAAATCTTACGAAATCTGTTTCTATAAACTTACTCATCTGCTTCAATGTTTAAACCAGGCGGTTTAACCTTGTAGAAAAAAATTGCCAAACCGGTATATACCATTAGTCCCCTTGTTGAACCGCTAGATGTTGTTGCTTCATAAAACTCCGGTTCAGATAGTTCTGTCTCCGGTTTAACATTGCACATACCAATGTACCTTGATCAAATGCATTTTTGAACTGGGATCTTCTACCTTGTAGATTCCATCATGGCCAAGCAAGTATATGAGTGCAATTGGGTTCCTTCTCGCGTCACAGAGGCTCAGCTAGACGATCTAGTCCTGATCGGCGCTTTAGGCAGCAAAGATACCATCCATTGGAGGGCTCCTAGCAAAGAATGCCCTCCCACTCCTCAAGAAGGAGAGGTTGTTGTATTCGTAGATCACTTAGCTCGGGGCTTTAAGCCGCCTGGTTCTAAATTTTACCGGGATGTTTTGGCCGATTTCCAACTCCATCCACAAGACACTGGCCCCAATTCTGTTACAAATATGTGTCACTTCCAAGTGCTCTGTGAGGCGTTCTTTCAAGAGGAGCCCACAGTGGAATTGTTCAGAGACCTTTTCCATCTAAACCGCCGTACTGAGTTTACTGACGGCTCCAATACGGAGTTGGATGGCGTGGCGATCCAGAAAAGGAAAGAGGTCACATACCCTCACGCCAAACTGCACAGCCACCCCAAAGAGTGGAATCAGACATGGTTCTATTGCAAAGACACCTCCCCTGCTGGTGAGAATCCCTTGCCTGGCTTTCGTCCGGAGCGGCTCAGCAATACACACCCTTTTCCACAAAGATTGACTGCCCAGGAGAGAAGCAAATATGCTCCTCAACTGTCGAAGCTCAGAGCCTTTATGGCCAACGGTTTAACAGGGGTTGATCTCGCTCGCTGTTGGATATCATGGAGCATACTTCCCCTTAGTCAGCGCTCCGGTTTGATGTGCGAGTATACCGGCAGTGTTGATGACCCACTGCGACATTCCAAAATCCAGCTCACCGATGAAGAAATCACAGAGGCTGTGAATAAGATGCTGAATGAACCGGAACATATCTGTGCTAAAAACGGCGTGCTTCCCTTCTGTGCCACCAACAAACCGCCAGCTGTAAGACCTTGATTTTTCCTTTTGCTGAATATGTTATTGATATATCTGGTCATTGTTTAATATCAGTGTCTGTGTAATCAGGGCAATGACCCGTTTTCGAGCAAGAAATTGCCGCAGGAGAAACCAGAAAAACCAGACAAACCGGAAAGAGCAACCCGGCAAAAGACTAAAGCTGTAAAGAAGACTGCCCACAGGAAAAGAACTACTGCATCTTCTAATCCGGCCCCTGATGATGATGTGGATAATCCAGACCTTGAGGTAGAGCTTGACTCACTTGGCTTATTTTTCATGCGTCTTATTGATGATGATATTTGTCAGGATGATGCCGAAGCCAGCCACGCTGATGCTGCAGAGGTAATTATTCTCTCTTCCGATTCAGAACCTTTGCCTTCGCTAAAAATCCGTCAGGCAAATCGGAAAGTTAAATTTTCTCATCCTCTTGCTTATTTGGATCCCAAATTTCTTATGAAGACCCAACAACACGAAGCTCGTCGCACAACCCGGCACAGCGGACAGGTAGTTACCTCCGCCAGTTTACCGAATAGTCCGGTCCGGAAACACCGTTCAGAGGTCTCTAATTTGCTTGTTAGTGATTGTCCTAAAGCGGGCTGCTTTCGTCAACCTCTTAATCCATTTGACTCCGATTACCAGGTTACTTCCCACTCATCTTCTGGCGAGTCATCGGCTACTCAGCTGCCACCGCTCAAAACGGTGCTTGGGTAAGCTATACTTATTATGATATTTGCAGCAGATCGCCTTAGAACATATGTTGTATTTGATTTTGTTATTCTTTTCAGGGCCAAACCTAGGCCAAGCAAGAAGGCCCTCCTGGACAAAGCGGCCGAAGAAGATGTCATTCTTGAGCCAGGCAAAACACCCGATCTTGAAGCGGCTATTCCTGAGGATATACCCAACGATCCACCGCAGCAAGACGGCGATCTTATTGCTGAAGAGAGACCTACTAATGCCTCAGGTCCTGTCAATCAGCCCACAGGCTCCATCCGGATTGAGAGATCCACCAGTTCAGCAAAACCTACTGACAAGCCAACAGCCCTAGTGCAAACCGGCGATACTCAGGAGGATGAGGTTGTCATTACTGGCACTAGCCATACCGAGCCAAGCAATCCTGTTGCTTTGTCCAAACATTCTGCCAAGGAAGAATTTGCTGCCTTTGGTAAAGGCAAGTGGAATGCTGATCTGGCAACTTACGCTGCTCTGAACGCCCAAGATATCCATTCCGGCTACCTGAACCGGCTGTATACCAGCCGTGACTATGAAGCCAGTCTGGTTAATATGATGAAGGATAAATACGAGGTAACTTCCATATGCTCTTTCCTGCTTGTATGCTTGAATACTTGCTGACTCTCCTAGCCCCCAAGGGCCGGTTTGTAATCTTCTTTCAAACCGGGACTTACTAATATAAATCTTAATACTTTAAAATTCGCCGATGTAGCCCCCAAGGGCCGGTTCAACTTAGTATAGTTAAACCGGTACTTTAAGTAATTGAGATTGCCGCATCAGAATATATATATGAGCAAATAGCCATTAGCCCCCAAGTGACAAGTTGAATACTTGTATTGATCTTGGGACTTTGTAAGCAATTGAAAGATGAAGATCGAATATGCATTAGCCCCCAAGTGCTAAGTGCATAACTTGTTATGTGGTTGGTACTTCAATCCTTGTACCCTTTTGTTGAAGCATATAAATGTCTGCATGCAGGCGGAGCTGAAGACGAAAGAAAGCCAAGTCGCCGATCTCCAAGAAAACCTGAAAACCCAACAAGCTGAAACCTCCAAAGCAAAAGAGGAATTAGCCAACGTTTTAAGCGCCATGGAACAGCTTAAGGAGAGCTTCAAGAAGAAGCGGGCGGATTGGGCCACTGAAAAGTCCGCTTTAATCAAACGAGCAGAGGATGCCGAGGCTGCACTAAAACCAGTGGCGGATGAACTGACCAGCATAAAGCGGCACGTGCATGCCATGACTACTGCTATCTTTGGTAAGCTAGTTTGACTTCTGAATTGGCTCTGCCTTCTTACAGAGTTGCCGGTTTATTAACCCTTTATGGTATTTTAGGGACACTCATTGGTCAGTTGGGGTCAGATGTGCGGAAGAAACTGAAAGCCGCCTATACATTGGTTGAACAATTGTATACTGGTGCCTAGCGGATCATCTGTACCGCATCCCATAACAAACCGGCGCCCACTTTGATTCAAGACACTCTGATGAAACTGTCGGTGCTTCCTGCCCGGGTTGAAGAGCTGAAGAAATCTGCTGCTCGAACCGGTGCGATCAATGCCTTAATCCAGGCAAAAGCCTGGGTGCCAGATTTTGATCCTATTGAAGCGGCTCAGGGCTATCCCAGCTTGAAGGAAGATGGGTCAGAGTTTGGTGAAGCGGATCTGTGAGCAATAAACTGGGAGGTACATCCGCTAGCTTGTCAATTGGCTGAAGAAGCAGACTTGTCTCATTATCAAGCCCAATATGACAATCAGAACAAGCGAATAGCTGCACCAATCCATGAATCGGAAAATCTGGTCCCTCCAATCCGTAAGCATACTTACGCTCCCGATATTGACCCGTCATTGCTGATCCATGATGAAGCTATTTTTCAAGCATTAATGGGAATAGACTAGACAACTGTTGATTTCCAGCCACTGGGTAGAGAAACGGAGGCTGAAGCGGCGCAGGATGACCCACAACCATCAGGCCAGGCTGGTGACCAAGCTTGAACCGGAAGCCGGTTTTAAAAACTGCCTCTCCTTTGCGAAAAACAATGATATTATTATGGGCACCGTGTTGCCTTGTAATAGGCTAGCTGATACTTTTGATGTTGATATGCCTTCGTGCATAATTTGTTCTTCCTGTGGTGATGAACTTTCCAAAGCACTTTCTGCAATAAGAAACTCTTCAAGTGCCACCGCGGTTGTACCGTCGGGCGGAATATGATGTCTGCATATATGAAGTCAAAACATCCAAAAAAAAATTAAGTATATGACCAAATTTTTGAGATACATAATACCTGCCATCGTTGAGCGTGAAGTTGGCTTGGCCAATCTTGAAGCGGAGTTTTGCAAACCCACACTGTTGGAGGAGATAACAGCTCCTGTATATATATGACGCTGGTTTACCATGTAAACCGTGTCGGGTTATAATAAAGACCGTGTTACTCCATAAGAGGATGTTAACAACAAGGATCAAACCGGGCAAATAGTCTCCGGATTGACGTGAACTGTTTTCCGTGAATTGATTGGTTGAAAACTTTGTCGGTTTAAAAAACGCAATAAAAAAGAAAAAAGTATCTTGCAAAGAAAAGTGCGAAGCAAAAGCAATGACAAAACCGTTTGCAAAAAAGGTTTATTTGAGCTGATCAAATAGCGTTACCATGGCCGAACACGACCAAGCTCCCGTTAGGTGTAACTATGGTTCTAGTCAGCCAGGTCCCCAAATGAAATCGTGGCATTTATGCCGACCAAGTGGCATGGCAATGGTTCGGGTTCAACCAAGCCCCCAAGTGATTCTGTGGCCTTAGGCCGATCAAGAGGCATGACTGGTTCAGACGTGACCAAGTCCCCAAGTGATCTGGTGGCTCTCGCCTATCAAGAGGTATGGTATTGGTTCGGACACGACCAATCCTCCAAGTGATATAACATGATGCTTTTAAAAAGCGAACTCAAGGGGTAAACCGGAGGCCGCTTTAGAACAACTCCGTGTAACCACACATGATGTAAAAGAACAGATACCCCGCTTTAGCTGAGGTTCCGGTTTATTATATTTAATCATAATATATACATCGTTGTAATATGTACATAAGTAAAACCAATGGCTCAGGTATAATAAGGCCGAAGATGAGCTATGTTCCACGGCCTGTTTGTCTCCTCCTCTGATGTACGTGAGTCCTTATGCTCTCGAATATCGATCAGATAGTATGACCCGTTGTGTAGATTCTTGCTGACCATGAAAGGCCCCTCCCAAGGTGGGGATAACTTATGCATATCAGTCTGATCTTGGATGAGCCGAAGCACCAAATCTCCTTCCTGGAAGGTTCTGGTTCTGACTCGGCGACTATGATAACGACAAAGATCCTGTTGGCAAATCGCCGATCGGGTGGCTGCTATGTCACGCTCTTCATCCAACCGATCCAAAGCATCTTCCCGTGTTGTCTCGTTGTCCGCTTCAATATAAGCCGTCACACGAGGTGAATCATGACGGATATCACCGGGGAGAACCGCCTCCGCTCCATAAACCATGAAGAACGGTGTGTATCCTGTTGACCTGTTGGGTGTTGTATTGATGCTCCATAACACAGATGGTAATTCTTCTACCCAACAACCTGGCGTTCTCTGCAAAGGAACCATGAGCCGGGGCTTGATGCCTCTCAAGATCTCTTGATTAGCTCTTTCTACTTGACCATTGGACTGTGGGTGTGCCACTGATAAAACGCCGAGCCGGATGTGCTCCCGTTCGCAGAACTCCTTCATGGCACCTTTGGACAAATTAGTACCATTATCTATGATGATACTGTGTGGAAAGCCAAATCGGAAAATCACTTTTTTAATGAACTGAACCGCCGTGGCCGCATCACACTTGCTAACAGGTTCTGCCTCCACCCACTTTGTAAACTTGTCAACCGCCACCAGGAGGTGGGTCTTCTTATCTTTGGACCTTTTGAAAGGCCCAACCATATCCAGCCCCCAAGTCGCAAATGGCCAAGTAATTGGAATCATTCTCAATTCTTGAGCTGGTACATGAGCACGTCTTGAGAACTTTTGGCAACCATCACATCGTCTGACCAGATCCTCTGCATCAGCATCAGCAGTTAACCAATAGAAGCCATGGCGAAACGCTTTAGCCACCAGAGATTTTGAACCGGCGTGGTGACGACAATCTCCTACGTGGATCTCACGCAAAATTTCACGGCCTTCTTCAGGAGACACATAGCGTTGAAATGCTCCTGACACACTGCAATGATGCAACTCGCCGTTGATAATAGTCATGGACTTGGATCGCCGGATTATCTGTCTGGCTAGAGTCTCATCCTCTGGTAACTCGCCCCGGTTCTTGTACGCCAGGTAGGGAAGCGTCCAATCCAGAATAACATGAAGAGCTGCCACCAATTGAGCCTCCGGATCAGGAATAGCCAAATCCGCTTCACCAGGGATCTTGACCGACGGGTTGTGCAGCACATCCAGAAAAACATTGGGCGGAACCGGTTTGCGCTAAGAGCCCAGCCGGCTTAAAGCGTCTGCCGCTTCATTTTTTCCGCCGGTCCACGTGGTCCACCTGATAGCCTTTGAAATGACCTACAACAATATCCACCTCACGATGATATGCCGCCATGAGTGGATCCTTAGAGTCCCAAGTGCCAGACACTTGCTGAGCCACGAGGTCTGAGTCACCGAAGCACTTAACTCGACCTAGATTCATCTCCTTATCCATCCGGAGACCATGGAGCAAGGCTTCATACTCAGCTGCATTGTTAGTACAAGGGAACATTAAGCGGAGAACATAACAAAACTTATCAGCTCGTGGGGAAGTTAATACGACTCCAGCCCCCGAACCTTCCAATTGCCTGGATCCGTCAAAATGGATGGTCCAATATGTGTGATCCGGCTTTTCTTCAGGTGCTTGCATTTCCATCCAATCATTGATAAAATCAACCAGTGCTTGAGACTTAATCGCCGTCCGAGGCACATACTTCAAATCGTGCGGCCCAAGCTCTATCCACTTGGCAATCCGGCCAGTTGCTTCCCGGTTCTGGATGATATCCCCCAAAGGAGCAGAACTGACCATCGTAATTGGATGCCCTTGGAAGTATTGTTTAAGCTTCCGGCTTGCCATAAAAACTCCATACACCAGCTTCTACCGATGCGGATACCTTTGCTTAGACTCAATGAGCACCTCGCTGATATAATTGACCGGACGTTGAACCGGATGCTCCTTACCTGCCTCCTTTCGCTCCACCACAATAGCCACGCTGACCGCCCGAGCATTAGCAGCAACATATAGTAGTAACGGCTCCTTGTCAATGGGAGCGGCGAGCACAGGCGGATTGGCCAATTGCCGCTTTAAGTCCTCAAATGCTTCATCAGCAGCAGAACTCCATACAAACTGATCCGTCTTCTTCAACATCTGATACAAAGGGATTGCCTTCTCACCAAGACGACTGATAAACTGGCTTAACGCGGCAATCCGGCCTGGCAGGCATTGAACATCATTGATACACTTCGGTTTAGCCAGGGAGGTGATGGCTGTGATCTTCTCCGGATTAGCCTCAATTCCCCTATTGGACACCAGGAAGCCTAATAACTTGCCCGTCGGTACACCAAAGACGCATTTGTCCGGATTAAGCATCATCGTGTATGTCCTCAGGTTATCAAAAGTTTCCTTTCAATCACCAATTAGAGTCTCCTTCTCCTTAGATTTAACCACAATATCATCCACGTAGGCGTGTACATTACGGCCAATCTGTTTGTGTAGACAATTTTGCACACAATGTTGATAAGTTGCCTGGGCACTCTTGAGCCCAAAGGTCATAGACACATAGCAGAAGGCTCCAAAGGGAGTTATGAATGCCATTTTCTCCTGGTCCTTAACTACCATTTTGATCTGATGATAGCCAGAATATGCATCCAAAAAACTTAAACGCTCACAACCCGCCGTAGCATCAATAATTTGATCAATACAGGGGAGGGCAAAAGGATCTGCTGGACAAGCTTTATTAAGATCTGTGTAATCCACACACATGCGCCAGGTGCCGTTTTTCTTAAGGACCAGCACCGGGTTGGCAAGCCACTCAGGGTGAAAAACTTCAACAATAAAACCAGCTGCTAAGAGCCTGGCTACCTCTTCTCCAATTGCCTTGCGTCTTTCTTCGTTAAACTGGCGGAGGAACTGTTTCACCGGTTTGTATTTAGGATCCACATTAAGGGTGTGCTCAGCGAGTTGCCTCAGTACACCTGGCATGTCAGAGGGCTTCCATGCAAAAATGTCCCGATTCTCACGGATGAACTCGATGAGCGCTCTTTCCTATTTCGGATCCAAATTAGCACTGATGTTGAACTGCTTGGACGAATCGCCAGGTACAAAGTCAACAAGCTTAGTTTCTGCTGCCGATTTGAACTTCAGGGCCGGATCATGCTCCGTAGTTGGCTTCTTTAATGGAGTCATGTCCGCCGGATCAACATTGTCCTTATAATACTTCAGCTCCTTGGTGGCACAAACCGACTCTGCATAGGACACATCACCTTCCTCGCACTCCAAAGTGATTTTGCGGCTTCCGTGAACCGTTATTGTCCCCTTGTGACCCGGCATCTTGAGCTGCAAATACACATAATAGGGCCGTGCCATAAACTTGGCGTAGGCCGGTCACCCAAATAGGGCGTGATATGGACTTTGGATTTTTCACCACTTCAAACATCAATGTCTCCGACCTGGAATCATGATCATCCCCCGAGGCCACTTCTAGAGCTATCTTACCAACAAGATATGCTGATCTGCCAGGTACTACACCGTGGAACACCGTATTAGACGGTTTAAGATTTTTATCTGTCAATCCCGTACGACGGAAGGTCTCATAGTACAAGATATTAATGTTGCTACCTCCATCCATGAGCACCTAGGTGAACTTGTAACCTCCCACCTGAGGCGCCACCACCAGAGCCAACTGACGCGGATTATCGACCTGGGGAGGGTGATCCTCTCTGCTCCATATGATTGGCTGTTTAGACCAACGTAGATAACGGGGTATGGCCGGTTCAACAGAGTTAACCGCCCGCCTCTGAACCTTCCGGTCTCGCTTGTCCAAGCTAGTGGTGAAGACATGGTACTGCCCACTACTCAACTGATTTGGGTTGCTCTGGTAACCTGACTGTTGCTGTTGTTGGTTGTAACCACCCTGGTTGTTCTGACTATTTTAACCATTATGTCTGCCCGGATTACCATTAAATCCTGAACCGGAACTTCCTCCACCGTAACCCGGCCCGGATCCTGAGCCACCGCCAGATCCGTGATCATACCGGAAATTATTAGAATTCTTGAACTCCTGCATAATAAAGCAATCCTTCCTAAGGTGGTTTGCTAGCGCCTCCTTCGTCCCATGTCTTGGACAGGGCTGGCTTAGCAGATAGTTTAGGCGGTCTGGGTTAGGGTTGGGTGCCCCATTATGATTTTTCGGTTTACCCTTGCATCGCTGGCCATTGTCCTGTGCGTTGGTATTAGCCACAAAGTCCATGTTACCATCTGCTTTACGCTTGCCTCCACCACCATTGCCTTCCCAGTGATGCTGCTGACCTTTGGAGTTGTTGTTCCTCTTTCCCTTCCCTGTCTTGTCATCATCAGATTCGGGATCCTTGGTACTATCAGAATCAGCATATTTCACAAAAGCGGCCATGAGGGTCCCCATGTCAGTGCAATGACGCTTCATCCATCCCAACTTCAGCTTCAGGGGCCCAAACCGGCAGTTGCCTTCTAGGGTTAATACTGCGGTGTCAGCGTTGATGCGGTCTGATGAGTGCAACACTTGTGAAACCCCGCGCGCCCAATGAGTCGTTGATTCTCCTTCCTCCTGGACGCATGCAGCTAAGTCCACTATCGACATAGGCTGTTTACATGTATCCTTGAAATTGCTGATAAACCGGGCTCGTAATTGGGCCCATGAACTGATAGAATTAGCTGGCAAGCTTTTTAACCAAGTACGGGCCGTTCCTTCAAGCATCATGGTGAAGTATTTCGCACACGCCGCGTCATCCACATCAAGCATCTCCATGGCCATCTCATAGCTCTCCACCCATGTCTCTGGAGGCTGATCCGCCGTGTAATTTGGTACCTTGCGCGGGCCTTTGAAATCCTTGGGCAGGCGCACATTGCGTAAAGCGGGGATATGGCAAGGCACCCCCAAAGAACTAGAAGTAACACCAGGTTTGATCGAGATGGTTGGACGAACCGGCGTGAGCTGTCGAGCCTGATGCTGTGTGGCTAACTCGGCCTCCCTGCGCGCTCGGGCCCGGTTCACCACTTCCTGAGCGTTATCAGCACCACCCGTCGGGTTGTTGCCACGGGGTGCTCCACGTTGTTCGTTACCCGACACTGCCGGTTCATCCATATGTCTGCTATAGCTCCGGCTTGGACGGGGAGTCGAGTGGATCCGGTCGCGGCTGTACGAGTATGCTTCCTGTTGGACCAAAGCTGTCCTCAGAAGCTCCTTGACCCGTCGCGTCTCTACTGCCTGCGGCGAATCACCTTCAGTTGGAATGGCCTCCAGCCGTGCAGCAGCGGCAACGAGATTGTCCATCGGGTTGGAGTAGTGACCCGGAGGTGTTAAAACAGCCTGAGGTATAACGGTGTTTTGACGAGGCGGGTCCATCTGACGAGGCTGAACCGGTGCACCGGTCCCGGGAGCTTCCGCCCGGTTTCCCTCCAGCGGATTGCC
This sequence comes from Triticum dicoccoides, assembly GCF_002162155.2. Taxonomy (NCBI): domain Eukaryota; kingdom Viridiplantae; phylum Streptophyta; class Magnoliopsida; order Poales; family Poaceae; genus Triticum; species Triticum dicoccoides. The sequence goes on along the minus strand of NC_041384.1, from coordinate 283,509,392 downwards.
GGTTCCTACTCCTGGAGTGTTGAAAAGGTCTCTGGCCTCAAAAACCGGAGGCAAACGGGATCGGTACTTCCTCCTCATGACTTCCTGCGACGCACTCTGGTCCAACATGAGCCTATAGGCTTGTGCGTCTAAAGCGGCCCGCTCCGTGGCCATCCTGGTGTCCTTAGCTGCCAGATCTGCCTTGGCCTGGGTGATCTGTTCCTTCACTTTTGCAATCTCGGCTTGTGAACGCCCTGATCCGCCAGATTAGCCTCCGCCATAAGCACAGCCAATGCATCAAATAGCTCTGATAGAACTTGAGCCAGCGGGCACACAGGGCCTCCTACCCCGGCAGCCGTCGCCGCTGCTGAACCGGAGGTTGTTGCCGCAGCGGTCGAAGAATGAAGCGCTGCTTGTGTGCCAGTCATGAATATTCCAACCCGGTTGGGCAGATCAGAGGGGTCCGGAATACTGTCGCCATCGGAACAGCCCCCAATCCGGCCGTCTTGTAGCTGATAAAGAGATTCGGTTTCTCCGGTCGATGACTCGTCATCGGAACAAACGACGGTATCGCCGCGAGATTCTGATCCATCCTCATAACTTCCTCCATGGATGACTCCCATGAAGGCACGCTTCATGGTCGGTTTAACCCGGGCGGATCACGCACGCTGAGCCATCTCGACGAGGTCGGTGCAGATGTCCGGCTCAGGGCTCGGTTCACCGATCTTGCCAATGAAAACATGAATGCCACCAAAGGGGACCCGGTACCCGTACTCAATTGAGCCGGCCTTGGGGCCCCAGCCTGCATCGTTGATGTAGAACTTGCCGCAACGACTCTTAGTCATCCGGCCTACAGCGTAGCCCTCGAGTCCTTCAAAGCGGCCCTCCAAGAACCGGAAACCATTGTGCGATAGCCCCACGGTGGGCACCAACTGTCGTGGCTTTGTCACGGTAGATGTCCTAGAGAAAGGACTTAGTCGTGGAGCCATCGTGACGGGTTAGCTTGAAGGGGTTAAAGCGGACACAGGGACGCAAGAGAGTTTATACTAGTTCGGCCCCTTCGATGAAGGTAAAAGCCTACGTCTAGTTGTGATGGAATTGATGGGGTTTCGATGACTAGGGAGCAAACAAGCTTCGCCTATGTCTCGAGTTGTTGTCTCTCTCTGAACCGCCGCTGGGTCGTCCCCTTATATACACGGGTGACACCCGTCGGCTCACAGAGTCCTAACACCGGTCGATATTCGTATTCCGGGTTGGTCTCTCCTTATTACTAACTTACAGTACAAGTTTATATACAAATCCCGGTTTATAGCTACAAGTCTTGAATCGGCTACGGGCCTTAGGCCCTCATCTGCCTTCTTGGGCTTTATCACTCTGGAACTACTAATGAAGTTGACCCGGCCCAGATAGGCCGGTTTATGCCCAGCAGTAATATCCCCAACAGCCCCCGTCAGCTTCGCCGCCTTTGCATTGCCCGGCCTCAGGTCGGCAGTCATCTTCTCCACCACCGACTTTGCTCGCTCGTCAGTAAGCTTCGCGCGAGACCACCCCTTGTCAGACTGGGGCATCTCCGTCGGCAGCTTCAACCGTGGGTGGACACACTTGGCATCCATCATGACCCACTTACTCCTGAAGCCATCGGCCTTCTTTCTGGCCTTCGAGATCGCATTGGCCTTGCCGGCTGCGATGAAGTTGGCGCACCCTGAGGTGTGGCCGTTGTTGATTCGGAGGGAGAAGAAGTGGCGCAGCAATGCCATGGACGGCATCACCCCGACGTACGCCTCAAAGTAGAAGGCAAAGATCGACAAGAGAAGAACGGAGTTGGGACGGAGATGGAGGGCCTGCAACCTGTAATATCGGAGGACAGCATAGAAGAAGTCGGAGAAGGGGGGAACCAGGCCCGCGACAACGCTGCTCATAAAGAAGGGGTAGAAGGATCTCTTCGAAGCCTCCGGCACGGCGGAGCCAGCCCGAAGCTCGGTCTTCCCCTTTCTTGTTGTTTTCCCCCGCCGTCAGCAGGCGCGTGGCGGCGAGGTTCTTCTCTGAGACATTGGGCACGTCCAGAGCAGGTCCATACCAGGCAGGCGGCAAAACGGCCTTGGCCTTTCGAGGCGCCATTGCTTGGAAGCTTGGAAGGGGATTGAAGCAGATCTAGAGATTTCGGAAGCAAGGAGCGAGAGAGGGGATTTGGAGCACGACGAAGGAAAGCAATGAAGGCAAGCGTTGCCCGCACCGGCCTTTTTGTCAGACGGGCAGTTGCCGAGGCAGCATGGGGAAGCGGAGACGCCCATGTCCAATCAGTCGCCACGCACCAACCGTGGCCGCGGGCTATTGGGGCCCGCGGCGCTCCGCACTTGCCCTTTGGATTCACCTTGAAGCCAAGTCCGAGCGCGCCTTCGGCCTGGGGGCTACTGTCGGCGTTCTGGGAATGGCGGTCCCTAGACTTACCTGCCTACGGCCCACAGCGTGGCTCCACCAGTGGCCCTGAACGGCCCATCTTCACCAGCAAATACTCAAGACCCTCGCGAGGGGCCAAGCCTCACGAGGCAGACGACACAAGACCTCCTCAAGGGCGGCCTCACCAGGCTGGCTCGCGAGGGGCGGAGAGGTCAAGGCAAGGGACACCTTGCGAGGTTTCTGTGATGCAAGCCATGACGACTGGAGCCAGGCGGGCGCCAGCGTGCGCAGTGTCCTCGTTTCCTCTTTGGTGCTAAAGAGGCAAGCGCAGGCGAGGAGTCCCGAGGCATCAAGCAAAGGTTTCCATATCGGTGCAACGAGACCAAGACCAGCAGTATGACAGGATGGAGGTCACCGTGGAGTCCAAGACGGTGTCACCACCAAAGACTTTGGCAGGCAAAGACTACCTTTGTCAAGATAACTTGTACTAGTTGTCTCCCTTCGAATTTGGTTGTTGTGGGATCCCATCCCGCTCAATATTTGGGGAGAGGACCAAGGCCTCTATAAATAGGACTAGCCACCACAGTAGAAAGGGGACTGATCCAGAGAGAAAGAGAGGATTTTGTTCATCCTCAACCACACAAGTTCGCCAAGAACAAGAATACCTCTCCTCAGGAGGCTGTTCTTCCCTTGTAACTGTTCATCCTCAACACAAGAGGAAATCCACCACACCACACTGGAGTAGGGTATTACACCACATCGGTGGACCGAACCAGTATAAACTCTTATGTCTCTTGTTCTTTCGGTTCGTCGAGCTGGGCCGCGAGATCATGATGTGTGCGAGCTAGAGGGGGGAGAGATCTTCATGCGCACCCAGTGTTCAAACCTCAAGGGTTTTGCTGGAACTCGAAATCCGACAGGTGCCGCGAGAAGCTGGTGCACAAGTGTGGTTCAAGTGCGGACGGTGGACTATAGACGACGAAGCTTCCTGCGTAAGTTAGACAAGACGGTGTGCCAAGATACTTTATATCGCATCCCACACGATTCTTGCTAGTAAACTGTTTGTGGTATACCTGATTTTTTTTCATTACATTCTGAAAGACAAAATGGTGTTACGGAGGGAAATGATGGTGTTTGAATTGCTAAAACATTTATCTACAGTGAACATGGAAGTACGTGAGTGTCATGTTAGAATTTGGAATTATTCCGGGTTCGTTTGGCATTTTTATGCATTAATTGAGTTTCCATGCATTTAATGTGCATAATTCAAATTTGAACTACAAGCACATGCTCCAATGCACCAAAGTTTGTTGAGAAATCACATATGTGTCTTTGGGTGAATTTATAGGTCCCATGCAAGAATGGGAATGAAATTCAAACACCTGGGTGTCATGGCTTGGCCGGAAACATTGAGAAACTTGGTTTTTAAATTCATGTAAATCCCAAACTCGCCTGAAAATCATGAAACTTGGCATGGTGTCAATTCATGGCATCGGCATGCTATGGTAAAAAAATGGCTGAATTGGGACAAGTTTTGGCAAAAGCTTCTTGCAAATTGTAGCTTCTCTGAAGAAGGCATGTGGTTTCTAGAGGGAACATGTCACCTTTGTGTGCGAAACGACATACACTAGCCCCCCTTCTTGATTTTTTTACAAAGAAAACATATAACTATATGCGTGTCATGTTTAAATTTGGAATTATTCCAGGTTCATTTGGCCCTTTTTATGCACTAATTTAGTTTCTAGGCATTTCATGTGAATAATTCAAATTTGAACTACAAGCACATGCTCCAGTGCACCAAGGTTGGTTGAAAAATCACATGTGTGTCCTTGGGTGAATTTCTAGGCCCCATGCAAAAAATGGGAATGAAATTCAAATATCTAGGCACCGTGGCACGACCAATAACATTGAGAACCTTGGTTTTTTAAATTCCCGTAAATTCAAAACTCGCCTGAAAATCATGAAATTTGGCATGGTGTCATTTCATGGCACCAACATGCTGTTGGGGAACGCAATAATAATTCAAAAAAATTACTACGTGTCGCCAAGATCAATCTAGGAGATGCTAGCAACGAGAGAGAGGGAGTGCATTTTCATACCCTTGAAGATCGCTAAGCGGAAGCGTTATAAGAACGCGGTTGATGGAGTCGTACTCGCGGCGATTCAAATCACAGAAGTTCCCATCCAAGCACTGAACGGACGGTGCCTTCGTGTTCAACACATGTACAGCCTGGGAACATCTCCTCCTTCTTGATCCAGCAAGGGGAGAGGAGAAGTTGAGGGAGAGCTCCGGTAGCACGACGGTGTGGTGGTGGAGCTTGCGGTTCTCCGGCAGGGCTTCACCAAGCACTATGGAGGAGGAGGAGGTGGTGTTGGAGGAGGGAGGGGCTGGCCAGGGGAAGGGGTGCGGCTGCCCTCTCTCTCCCTCACTATATATAGGGGAAAGGGGGGACGAGGAGGCACCCTAGGGTTTCCCTAGGGGAGGGGCGGCGGCCATAGGGGAAACCCTAGATGGGTTTGGGCGCCCCCACCCCTAGGAAACTTGCCCCCAAGCCGGGAGGGGTTGCTGCCCTAGGGGAGGTGCCCCCACCTCTCCAGGTTACGTGAGATGCGGTGGGAGGGGCGCACATCCCCTTAGTGGGCTGGTGTGCCCCCCTTGGCCCATAACGCCCCCCAACGCTTGTCAGGGCCTCCAAAACTCCTTTCGGTCATGGTGGTCGTCACCCTGTACTCCCAGAACAATTCCGACTCTAATACCCTTCGTCCAATATATCGATCTTCACCATCGGACCATTCTGGAGTTCCTTGTCACGTCCAGGATCTCGTCCGAGACTCCGAACAACCTTCGGTAACAACATACTATTCCCATTACAACTCCAGCGTCACCGAACCTTAAATGTGTAGACCCTACGGGTTCAGGAACCATGCAGACATGCCCGAGACACCTCACCGGCCAATAACCAATAGTGGGATCTGGATACCCATATTGGCTCCCACATGCACCACAATGATCTCATCGGATGAACCACGATGTCGGGGATTCAATCAACCCCATACACAATTCCCTTTGTCCATCAGTATGGTACTTGCCCGAGATTCGATCATCGGTATCCCTATACCTTGTTCAATCTCGTTACCGGCAAGTCTCTTTAGTCGTTCCATAACACATGATCCCGTGACTAACTCCTTAGTCACATTGAGCTCATTATGATGATGTATTACCGAGTGGGCCTAGAGATACCTCTCCATCATACGGAGTGACAAATCCGAGTCTCGATTCGTGCCAACCCAATAGACACTTTCGGAGATACCTGTAGTGCACCTTTATGGCCACCCAGTTACGTTGTGACGTTTGATACACCCAAAGCACTTCTACAGTATCCGGGAGTTGCACAATCTCATGGTCTAAGGGAATGATACTTGACATTAGAAAAGCTCTAGCGAATGAACTACATGATCTTGTGCTATGCTTAGGATTGGGTCTTGTCCATCACATCATTCTCCTAATGATTTGATCCCGTTATCAACGACATCTGATGTCCATGGTCAGGAAACCACAACCATCTATTGATCAACGAGCTAGTCAACTAGAGGCTCACTAGGGATATGTTGTGGTCTATGTATACACACATGTATTACCGTTTCCAGTTAATACAATTATAGCATGAACAATAGACAATTATCATGAACAAGGAAATATAATAATAACCAATTTATTATTGCCTCTAGGGAATATTTCCAACAGTCTCCCACTTGCACTAGAGTCAATAATCTAGTTACATTGTGATGAATCGACCACCCATAAAGTTATGGTGTTGATCATGTTTTGCTCGTGGAAGAGGTTTAGTCAACGGGTCTGCAACATTCAGATTTGTATGTACTTCGCAAATCTCTATGTCATATTGTAGATGCTACTTCCACGCTCCACTTGGAGCTATTCCAAACGGTTGCTCCACTATACGTATCCGGTTTGCTACTTAGAGTCATCCAGATAAGTGTAAATCTTGCATCGACATAACCCTTTATGTCGAACACTTTATCACCTCCAAAACCGAAAACATTTCCTTATTCCTTTAAGGAAATTTTTGACCATTGTACAATGATCGACTCGTGGATTACCCTTGTACCCCTTGCCAAAAATGTGGCAAGGCACATATCAGGTGCGGTACATAGCATGGCATATCATATAGAGCCTATGGCTAAGGCATAGGGGACGACCTTCATTCTTTCTCTTTCTTCTGTTGTGGTCGAGCATCAAGACTTAACTTCACACCTTACAACTCATGCAAGAACTCCTTCTTTGACTGATCCATCTTGAACTCCTTCAAGATCATGTCAAGGTATGTGCTCTGTGAAAGTCTTATCAGGCGTCTTGATCTAACACTATAGATCTTGATACCCAATATTTAAGTAGTTTTACCCAGATCTTCCTTTGAAAGACTCCATTCAAACAACCCTTTATGATTTCCAGAAATTCTACATCATTTCCGATCAACAATATGTCATCCACATATACTTATCAGAAATGTTGTAGTGCTCCCACTCACTTTCTTGTAAATACAAGTTTCTTGCAAACTTTGTATAAACCCAAAAGCTTTGACCACCTTATCAAAGCGTATGTTCCAACTTCGAGATGCTTGCTCCAGTCCATAGAAGGATCGCTGGATCTTGCATACCTTTTAGCATCAATTGGATTGACAAAACCTTCTGGTTGTATCACATACAGCTTTTCCTCACGGAAACCGTCAAGGAAACTTTGTTCTGACATCCATCTGCTACATTTTCATAAATGAAAATGCAGCAACTGCTAACATAATTCTAACAGACTTTAGCATCGCTATGATTGAGAGAGTCTCATCACAGTCAACTCCTTAAACTTGTCGGAAACTTCTTTGAGACAAGTCGAGCTTCATAAATGGTGATATTACCATCAGCGTCTGTCTTCTTCTTAAATATCCATTTATTCTTAATGGCTTGCCAATCTTCGGGAAAGTCCACCAAAGTCCATACTTTGTTCTCATACATGGATCCTACCTTGGATTTCTTGGATCCTAGCCATTTGTTGGAATTCAGGCCCACCATCGATTCTCCATAGCTCGTAGGTTCACCATTGTCCAACAACATGACCTTTAAGACAAGGTTACTACTTAGAAGTTGTACGCACCCTTGTCAACCTACGAGGTTCGATAGTAACTTGATCTATAGCTCCATGATCATCATCATCATCACCTTTCTCTTCAATTGACGTAGGTGCCACAGAAACATCTTTCTGTGCTGCACTACTCTCTGATCAAAGTGAAGGTTCAACAACCTCATCAAGTTCTATCTTCCTCCCACTCAATTCTTTCAAGAGAAACTCTTTCTCGAGAAAGGACCTGTTCTTAGTGACAAACACTTTTCCCTCAGATCTGAGATAGAAGGTATACCCAATCGTCTTCTTTGGGTATTCTATGAAGACACAATTGTCCATTTTGGGTTTGAGCTTTTCTGGCAGAAGCCTATCGACATAGGCATCGCAGCCCCAAACCTTAAGAAACAACAACTTAGGTTTCTTGCCAAACCATAGTTCATAGGGTGTTGTCTCCATGGACATATATATTGCCCTATTTAAAGTGAATGTAGTTGTCTCTAATGTATAGCCCCAAAAATGATAATGGTAGATCGGTAAGAGACATCATAGATCGCACCATATCCAATAGAGTGCGATTATGACGTCCGGACACACCATTACGCTATGGTGTTCCGGGTGGCGTCAACTGTGAAACGATTCCACCTTGTCTTAAGTGATTGCCAAACTCATAACTCAGATACTCTCCCATTGATCATATTGTAGGAACTTGTTCTTCTTGTTACGATGATTCTCAACTTCACTCTGAAATTGCTTGAACTTTTCAGATGTTTCAGACTTATGCTTCATTAAGTAAATATACCCATATCTACTCAATTCATTGGTGAAGGTGAGAAAATAACGATATCCACCACACGCGTCAACACTCATCGGACCACACACATCAGCATGTATGATTTCCAACAAGTCACTTGCCCGTTCCATTGTTACAAAGAACGGGGTTTTAGTCATCTTGCCAACAAGGCATGGTTCGCATGTGTCAAGTGATTAAAAATCAAGTGACTTCAAAAGTCCATTAGCATGGAGGTTTTTCATGCGCTTTACACCAATATGACCTAAGCGGTAGTGCCACATGAAAGTGGTACTATCATTATCAACTCTACATCTTTCGGCGTCAATGTTATGAACATGTGTGTAACTACAACCGAGATTCAATAAACCATTCACATTGGGTGCATGACTATAGAAGGTGTTATTCATGCAAACAGAATAACTATTATTCTCTGGCTTAAATGAATAACCGTATTGCAATAAACATGATCTAATTATGTTCTTCCTCAACGCAGACACCAATGCAAACAACATTTATCTAGGTTCAACACTAATCCCGAAGGTAGAGGGAGCGTGCGATGGTGATCACATCAACCTTGGAAACACTTCCGCCACACATCGTCACCTCGCCCTTAGCTAGTCTTTGTTTATTACATAGCTTTTGTTTCGAGTTACCAATATTAGCAACTGAACCGGCATCTAATACCCAGGTGCTACTAGGAGTACTAGTAAGGTACACATCAATAACACATATCTCAAATATACTTTTGTTAAAGTTGCCAGCCTTCTTATCTACCAAGTATTTGAGGCAGTTCCGCTACGAGTGATCATTCCCCTAATAGAAGCAATTCGTCTCGGGTTTGGGTTCTTGGGTTTCTTCACTAGAGAGGCAACTGGCTTGCCATTCATGAAATTTCCCTTCTTGCCCTTGCCATTCTTGAAACCAGTGGTCTTGTTAACCATCAACACTTGATGCTCCTTCTTGATTTCTACCTTTACGACCTTAAGCAAGATGAACAGCTCTGGGATCATCTTCCCTTGCATGTTATAGTTCATCACGAAACTCTAGTAGCTTGGTGATAGTGACTGGAGAACTTTGTCAATCACTCTCTTATCTGGAAGATTAACTCCCACTTGATTCAAGCGATTGAAGTACCCAGACATTCTGAGCACATGCTCACTGGCTGAGCTATTCTCCCGCATCTTGTAGGGAAATATCTTCTCAGAGGTCTCAAACCTCTCAACACAGGCATGAGCCTGAAATACCAATTTCAGCTCTTGGAACATGGTGTTCAAAATGCCTTTGGAGCCCCGATTCTAAGCTGTAAAGCATGGCGCACTAAACTATCAAGTAGTCATCAGAACATGTCTGCCAGATGTTCGCAACATCCACAGACGACGCTAAAGGGGTTCGCACACCAAGCGGTGCATCAAGGACAAAAGCCTTCTGTGTAGTAGTGAGGAGAATCCTCATACTACGGCCCTAGTCCACACAATTGCTCACAATATCTTTCAACTTAGTCTTTCTCTAGGAACATATTAAAACAGGGAGCTAAAACGCGAGCTATTGATCCACAACATAATTTGCAAAGACAATTTAAACTATGTTCATGATAATGAGTTCAATTAATCAAATTATTTAATGAACTCCCACTCAGATAGACATCCATCTAGTCATCTAAGTGATATATGATCTGAATCGACTAGGCCGTGTCCGATCATCATGTGTGATGGACTAGTCATCAATGGTGAACATCTCGATGTTGATCGCATCTACTATACGATTCAAGTTCGACATTTCGGTCTCTTGTGTTCCCTCATCAAGTCAAGCTAAGTGTTTCGCCTGTGTAAATCTGGCTAACACCCGTTGTATGCGAACGTTAGAATCTATCACACCCGATCATCACGTGGTGCTTTGAGACAACAAACCTTCGCAACGATGCACAGTTAGGGGGAACACATTTCTTGAAATTTTTAGTGACGGATCATCTTATTTATGTTGCCTGTCGTTCTAAGAAAATAATATGTAACCATGACAAACATCTCATGCAAATCATAAAGTGACATGATATGGCCAATATCATCTTGCGCCTTTGATCTCCATCTTCGAGGCGCGGCATGATCACCTTCGTCACCGGCCTGACACCATGATCTCCATCATCGTGTCTTCATGAAGTTGTCTCGCCAACTATTACTTCTACTACTATGGCTAATAGTTAGCAATAAAGTAAAGTAATTACATGGCGTTTACATTAACTCGCAGGTCATACAATAAATTAAGACAATTCCTATGGCTCCTGCCGGTTGTCATACTCGTCGACATGCAAGTCGTGATTCCTATTACAAGAACATGATCACTCTCATACATCACATATATCATTCATCACATCCTTTTAGCCATATCACATCACATAGCATACCTTGCAAAAACAAGTTAGACGTCCTTAATTGTTGTTGCATGTTTTAGGTGGCTGCTATGGGTTTCTAGCAAGAACGTTTCTTACCTACGCAAAAGCCACAATGGTGATATGCCAATTGCTATTTACCCTTCATAAGGACCCTCTTCATCGAATCCAATCTGACTAAAGTGGGAGAGACAGACACCCGCTAGCCACCTTAGGCAACAAGTGCATGTCCATCGGTGGAACCTGTCTCACGTAAGCGTACATGTAAAGTCAGTCCGGGTTGCTTCATCCCACAATGCCGTTGAATTAAGATAAGACTAGTAACGGTAAGAAAATTGAACAAATCATCGCCCACAACTACTTGTGTTCTACTTGTGCATAGAATCTACTCATATACCTATCTCGTGATGCCACTGTTGGGGAACATAGTAATAATTCAAAAAAATTCCTACGTGTCACCAAGATGAATCTAGGAGATGCTAGCAACAAGAGAGAGGGAGTGCATCTTCATACCCTTGAATATCGCTAAGCGGAAGCGTTATAAGAACGCGGTTGATGGAGTCGTACTCGTGGCGATTCAAATCACGGAAGTTCCCATCCAAGCGCTGAACGGATGACACCTCCGCGTTCAACACATGTACAGCCCGGGGACATCTCCTCCTTCTTAATATAGCTAGGGGAGAGGACAAATTGAGGGAGAGCTCCGGCAGCACGACGGCGTGGCGGTGGATCTTGCGGTTCTCTGGCAGGGCTTCACCAAGCACTACGGAGGAGGAGAAGGTGTTGGAGGAGGGAGGGGTTGCACCAGGGGAAAGGGTGCGGCTGCCCTCTCTCTCCCTCGCTATATATAGGGGAAAGGGGGAGGAGGAGGCGCACTATGGTTTCCCTAGGCGAGGGGCGGCGGCCACAGGGGAAACCCTAGATGGGTTTGGGCGCCCCTACCCCTAGGAAACTTGCCCCCCAAGCCGGGAGGGGCGGCTGCCCTAGGGGAGGCGCCCCCTCCTCTCCAGGTTACGTGAGATGGGGTGGGTGGGGCGCACAGCCCCTTAGTGGGCTGGTGTGCCTCCTCCCCTTGGCCCATAAGGCCCCCCAAAACTTGCCGGGGCCTCCAAAACTCCTTTCGATCACGCTGGTCGTCACCCGGTACTCCCAAAACAATTCCGATCTCCAATACCCTTCGTCCAATATATCGATCTTCACCACCGGACCATTCCGGAGTTCCTCGTCACATCCGGGATCTCATCCGAGACTCTAAACAGCCTTCAATAACTACATACTATTCACATTACAACTCTAGCGTCACTGAACCTTAAGTGTGTAGACGCTATGGGTTCAGGAACCATGCAGACTTGACCGAGACACCTCTCCGGCCAATAACCAATAGTGGGATCTGAATACCCATATTGGCTCCCACATTTTCCACGATGATCTCATCGGATGAACCACGATGTCGGGGATTCAATCAACCCCGTATACAATTCCCTTTGTCCATCCACTACAAAAAAACACATCCGTGACATTTTGGGCTGAACTAAATTTTTCTGTCATACTTATGACACTTCTATGATGATAATTGTGACAAAACCCGGTGTCATCATAGATGTGGTGGGGTCCTACTTCTATGACAAAAAATCATGACAGAAAATGGGCTTTTCATCCTGGGTGGGCCGGAGACGCAGCTGCATGACATTCTTTGGGCCGTCCATGACGGAAAAAACCATGGTAGAAGCGAGGGCGAGGAAAATATCAGGGAGTTCCCGGTTACGGTGGGTGGTCAGGGCCGAGTGACGCGCGTTTCTCTCATACGTACGCGCATGTGTGTGAGGCATTGCGCTCTAATTGAACCCGAGCAAGGCGTTGGGATCTAACTGAACCCGAGCGATTGCACTGCAAGCTACGCCTTACTGAACTCGAGCGATCGATCGATCCCTTGTTGTTAACTGAACCTGAGTGATTCCTTCGCTACTGCTGCTAACCGAAGCCGATCGATGTTGCCTCTGGATGAACAGTGAGCGTTGTTGGGGGGTTTGGATGAACAGTTCCCGGTGGGGGGTTGGATGAACAGGACCCCGTGGTAGTAGAGGTCGTTGCGCTGGATGAACAGTACCCCGATCGACCAAGTCGGTGGATGAACAGGACCCCGTGGAGGGTTGGTTGAACAGTAGCCGGTGGAGGGCTGGATGAACAGTAGCCCGTTGAGGGGTGATTGAACAGAACCCCGTGGAGAGGGTTGGTTGAACAGTAGCCGGTGGAGGAGCACGCGGTGGAGGCTGGATGAACAGGAGCCCATGGATGAACAGTCACAGGTGGAGGCTGGAGGAGGTCGATGGTGGATGAACAGTAGCCTGTGGAGGCTAGAGTAGGTCGACGGTGGAGATGAACAATATCCCATGGAGTCCTGTTTTGTAGTACGCCACACCCCTCCCGATGAACAGGACCCCCGTTTCGACCGTAGCGCTGCAACACAAGTCTGTTTCCTCTGTTTTGCGGTACGCCACACCCCGTCGGATCAACAGGACCCCGTTTCGACCGTAGGAGGTCCGTTTCCTCCGTTTTGCGGTACACCAGACCCCTCCCGATGAACAGGATCCCATTTCGACCGTGGCCAGTCAAACACAAGGTCGTTTCCTCCGTTCTGCGGTATGCCAGGCCTCGTTTCCATCGGCTATTCCATCCAAGCCGGTTGGCTCCCGATGAACACGACGATGCATTCCATTCCGACCCAGCCGGTCGCCTCCCCATGAACACAATCACGGCGCAGCTTCTCCGTTCTGACCCAACCATGTACATGAGCCCTGGCCGTACGTACGCGCGAGTAGGCGTTCGAGACCTCGCATGTATGTACGTACGTGGTCCTATTTCCTTTCTTGCACCCTGGCCACTGTAGGTACGTGTACATGCTACATGTGCGCGTCTACTACGACACGTGTGTGCCTCTACATTGACCAGTATGTATGTACACGTTCGCGACCAGAATGACAATGCTACGTACCCTTCGACCAGGTGGGTCCTGACTGTCAGGCAGTTCCTTCCATGCGAAGATGTAGCTGGTGGGTCCCAGCAGTCGGGGGGGAACGTTTTTTTTTGTGAAATACGGTGGCCCGTCCGATGGGTCCCTCTGTCAGGTGGAGGAATCATTATTTTCCGTGTAATAAGGAGGCACTTCCTTGCTGCAGCCGTGGACCCAGCTGTCAGCCTCTCCATGTACAGTACTCTTCCGATGGAAGTCGTTCCTTGACCACGTTAACCATGCCGTGCCGAGAGCACCAGGGCGGTGGACGACAATGAGGCCTAGGAAGGGGACGTCGCGGAGCCGGGCAAGACGCGGCAGTGGTTGCCCACGTGGAGAGGAGTACAAGGGTTCACTGGTTCGACTGTGGTGTGAGGCTGCCGTCGCTGCAGAATAACAGGGGGTGTGGGTGAGTAGAGGGATGGCCAGGCCAGCGATGGGAGTAATAGGGGCCGGTGAGGCCTCCGCGACATCACAGCCGGCCACGAGAGGCAGGAGCACGTGGCACGACCGGTGCTGCTTTGGGCGGCTGGAGCAAGAAGACCGGAGGTTGAATAAGCACTAGGGCCGTTGGATGGACATCGTACGGTCACTGGAGCTAGAATCGTTCATATTGACTAAGTTGACAAAGCCCTCCGTCCCCGTCAACTTAGTAGGCCCACAAGTCAGCCTCCCACTATGGTGGGTCCCAGCTAGCAGGGGGTATTCATTTTTCTGTGCGTAATAAGGAGGCACTTCCTTGCGTGCGAAGATATAGCTGGTGGGTCCGACCTGTTAGCGGGGGGGACGTTTTTTTCGCAAAATACAGATGCCCTTCCGATGGGTCCTAGCTGTCAGGTGGAGGAATCATTATCTTGCGCGTAATAAGGAGGCACTTCCTTGTGTGCGGCCGTGGACCCAACTGTGAGCCTCTCCACGCAGAGTCTAGTTTCGATGGATGTCGTTCGTTGACCATGTTGACCACTCTGTGCTGAGCGTATCCAAGGTGGTTGACGACGGCGAGGCCCCGGACAGCAACGAGCCAGAGATGGGAAGACACGGGAGTAGAGTCGTAGATGGAGAGTTATATGAGGTTAACTGGTTCTAGTGCGGTGTGGTTCGACAGTCGGTGGAGAAGAACAGGAGGTGTGGAGGGGTGGAGGGATGGTCTGGCCAACGGTGGGGTAGCGCTTCACAGCGAAGCATGCTAAGCAGAGCTGCTAGCAGCAGGAGGCGGGATCAGGTGGTCCCGGCGGCGCTGGAGGAAGAAGACGAGAGATTGAAGATGGATGCCGATCGTTGGATGTAAAGCAAATGGCTAACGATGTCAGAATCATTTGTTGACTAAGTTGACAACGACTTGCGTTGTCTTCGACCTATTGGCCCACATTTCAGCCTCCAAAAATGTGGCACGTATTCAACCTATTTTTTTCAGGATTTACAGTCAATTTGATCTTTTTTTTAGAATTACAGTCCATTAGTTGGGCTGGGTGAACAAATAATGTACCGTCCATGCGGCCCATTTATTTTTTTCCTAAAATATTACAGGCCATTTGCATTTTCTCGATATACATGATTTTGCTGGGCTGATTCTAATTATAATGTTGGATTGGGCACAACAATGTTATCAAAAAATAAACAGTGGTTGAGTATTTTGTTATAAATATATTTAAATAATAAGTGATTTATTATTACATTGTTCCTTAAATCTTACCAAGCTTTTGTAAACAATCACCAGGATTTTCGTTGCCAAAAAAATCCAGGATTTTATTGTTAGGAAATTATTTTTATAAGTTAATAAGATGTGGGATATTGTTTTCTTACACATGTAAGTATCTATTAAATATATGATGACAATAACAATAATATATAATAATATATAAAATAATTTGAATATATATAATATAGTTAGAAGGGAAACATAAGCTGGACCAGGCGTTCCTATTCTTATATAGAAAAATAGCACAGACCTCTGTGTTTTCTTCAAAAAAAATACATAAATTGGGTTGCCGATGTTTCAGGAAAAATAAAACCTCGGATGGGAGGTCCATAGGTCAGTCTATACATGACGACCCTCAAAAAATACAAACCGGCATGTCGTGGGTTGCGCATGTTAAAAAGGAAGCCTAGACGGGGCAGCCCAAAACCCAGCTGATACTTGCTGCCCCAGTGATAATAAATGATACCTGCCAGCTCCCTGACTTTGTTGTGAATTTACCTCCTATAGTAGCTACGTTGAAGCACCTAAAAAACGTAACTATGTTAACAAACCCGTGGGCCCCAACGTCAGTATAGCATTAGGAGGAAGTATTTTTTTGATGAGGCACTTGCTTGCGTACGGCCATAGACCTGGTGGGTCCCGACTGTCCGCCTCTCGACATACAGTCCTCTCCAGATTCCTCTCGTTTGTTCAACATGTTCACAACGGCAGACAGCGGTGTCGTGGTGAGCGCATAAAGGCGCATGAGGAGATCGGACCACCAGAGGCAATGCCCTATTTGTAGCGAAAGTAGTGAACTAGCATAGTGGACAAGTGACACTCCCGACAGGTGAGAGCTCTTCCGCCCGGGTTCAATTCCACCTGATGCAGGGAAAATATATCCAAATTTTTTGCCTCTGCCATTATTGACATGTGGGTCCCCATTGTCATCTACGTACACCATGTCCAACAATTGCCAAAACTTCGTCCCTTGTTTTCTCTGTTTTTTGCACACTCGACATTGTGTGGGCATTTTGAAAATAGCATACCTTTTTGACTATGCATCATATGAAGATGTTCTATGCATGAATGTTGATCAGCATGATGTTAACTGGCTGGTAGTTCCATTTTCGGCAATGAATAAAACTTCCAACATGATGTTAACCCTGTTTGAAAAGGTCGTGTTAATATAAATGATCTGCCTCTAAAAGTTGCAGTTTCTTATCTGAAACTAAACTTGCAGTTTCTTATCTGAAACTGAAACTTGCAGTTTCTTCTCTGAGAATCACATTGTCTGCACTTTTATACTCCTATGAAACTAAATTTTTAAGTGCTAAAAATAGATCTCTAGAATTCACAAAATACTTCATATGCTCAATACTGCAAATCTGAAATTCAAAAGACATTCATATCTGAAAGTACTCTCAAAATACACAACACAAAACACAATTCAAAACCTGCAAATACTAACAACCCTAAGCTCCTCCTGACAATTCACAACCTGCCCGACTATTGGGCTGGGGGGCAGTCCCCTCCTATTCCTCGGTGGCAGACAGCCGCCCCATGAGATGATGTGAACGATGAGGGAGAGGATGGTGGGGAAGCGTCGTCGGGCCAACTGCTTTTCTCCTCTTGCAATTGGGTTCAGTCGAGAAGACTCCACCAGCTCGCTCTGGCACGACACCCTCACAAACGGCACCCTGTAGATGCTCGATCCTTCAATCTCTGGTGGATGCTCCATCTAGGATCGATACTGCCACCACCGCTCCCTCACGATCGGATTTGGTGAATCTGTTTGCTCCATGGCCCAGAGGAGCAGCTCTATGTACTCCCGCGCGACTCCCTTCTAGAGTATCGCCGCCTTTTCACTCAGTTGCTGATATTTGGCCATGGATGTCACCGTCGCCGCTAGTTACTCCTTGTTGTCAAACCAAGACTGTATCTCCAACAGCCCAGCAAGCTTCACAGGGTCACCGTCTGTGATCCTCGCGTATCGGTTGTACTCCTCCATCGATCTACTTCTCCACAACACCTTCACTCGCTGGCGGTGGTTTTTGAATGGAAGAGGAGAGGAGCAGCGCTGGTTTTGGATTAGAACAGGAGAGGAGCGACGCTGGTTTTGGATTGGAACAGGAGAGGAGGGTGGTGGTTTTGAAATGGAAAAGGAGAGGAGCGGCGCTAGATTTAGATTGGAACAGGAGAGGAGCGGTGGTGGTTTAAGAGGAGAGGAGTGGCGCTGGTCTTGGAAGAATTTTTTGTTTTGCGTATTTTGGGTCAAAGTTTTACCACGTACTGTATTTGACAAGCAAAATGTGAATGCATGCCACCAAAAATTGTATCGTTTGGTTTGTATCTAAATGTACTTTCAAATTATATTATTTTTGCAATGTATAACATATATTTTATTTGTGAAAATCATGGTCAATTATGACCCAGAATAAAAGGGAGACTAGTAAATGTGGGGTCGCTTTCTTAATTGAAGGGTAAATTGATTTTGATTTTGATGCAGTCACAGCACGCCGGCCCTCTCGTCCAATCCTAAATCGCTACCGCACGCTCCTCTCCCTCTTCTCCATTGAAAAACCACCTCCTCTCCTCTCCATCATCTCCATTCCAAAACCACCGCCTCTCTTCTCCCTCTTCTCCATTGCAAAACCACCTCCTCTCTCCTCGGACGAGGATCCCCTAACGTAGCCCATCCTACCATTGAGACACTGACACATGGGTCCCACCAAGCGCGGGGCCCACCTGTCAACGATCGAAAGGCAGGGAAACCTCTCCTCTCCATCATCTCCATTCCAAAACCACCATCTAGCCTCTCCCTCTTATCCATTGCAAAAACCACCCCCTCTCCTCTCCATTATCTCCATTCCAAAACCACCGTCTCGCCTCTCCCTCTTCTCTATTACAAGACTGTCGGCGTTCTGGGAATGGGGGTCCCCAGACTTGCCTGCCTGCGGCCCATGGCGTGGCTGTGTTGGCAGGTCTGTACAGCCCATCATCATCAACAAGGCATTCAAGACCCTCGCGAGGGTCCAAGCCTCGCGAGGCGGACAACGCAAGACCTCCTCAAGAGCGGCCTCACCAGGTTGCCTCGCGAGGAGCGGAGATATCAAGGCAGGGCGAACCTCGCGAGGCTCACATGACATGAGCCATGATGATCGACACCAGGCAGGCGCCAGGCGGGCGCCAGCGCGCGCAGCTTCATTATTTCCTCTTTGGTGCCAAGGGGGGCAAGCGCAGGCACGGGGTATCGAGGCATCAGGCAAAGGTTTCCATATCGATGCAACGAGACCAAGACCAGAAGGACGGCAGGACAGAGGTCACCATGGAACCCAGGACAGCGTCACCACCAGAACCTTTGGCAGGCGAAGACCACCTTTTGTCAGGATAGCTTGTACTAGTTCTCCCCTTTCAAATTGGCCTATACAAGTAGGACTAGCCACCACCATAGGGGGACGGATGGAGAGGCATCTCACCCTGATCCTTAGCCACCCCAAGCACAAGAACACCTCAACCTCAGGAGGCTGTTCTTCCCCTTGTATTGTTCTTCATCAGCCCAAGAGGCAATCCACCACCACCACACTGGAGTAGGGTATTACACCACAACGGTGGCCCGAACCAGTATAAACCTTGTGTCTTTGTGTTGCGAGTGCGTCGAGTTCATCCGTGAGACCTTAGCGAGCTAGGGCGTAGATCGGAAGGAGGGAAAGAACTTCGCGCGCACCCCAGAGTTCAAACCTCAAGAGTCTGTCGGAACCCATGATCCGACATTTGGCGCGCCAAGTAGGGGTGCGCCGTAGCTTCCCTTCCGTTGGTCGGTGCTCTGTCGCTCCGTCGTCTCCATGGCAGACGCTTGCCGCACTCGAGCTGAACGCCGGGCTGCCCTCGCTGCCTGCGTTGCTCAGACGGCTCCCGTCGGCAAGCCACCTCGTCGTTCCCCGTCGCCTGCCGCCACCGGCCCGGCGGGGAACGAGCAGCAAGCGTCCTCGCTGCACCCATCGGTGCGGCAGGACGTCCGCACTGCCACACCATCCCTGACCCCGGCCGGTTCCTCGTCCCATGCACGTCGCGCTTCCATGGACACGCAGGCCACACTCCTCATGGCGAACGAGCTCCTGCACTACCGCTCGATCGACAACCTCTACGAGGACTGGCTCGACGTCCGCGCTGCAGGGGGCTCCCCGGCGCCATCCCCCTCTCTGCCTTGCCCTCCTCCAGCCACAGGCGATGTGGCTTGTGGAGCGCCTCCACCACCTCAGCCCCAAGACGGTGCCTTGGCACCAAGGCACGTGGCCCCACGGTGTGATCCACCACGCCCGGTGCCCGCGCGCGAAGGGAGAGGCTGCCAAGAGATTCCGCAGCCACGAGAAGCTGCACCTGCGCTCTCCACGCCGCCTCGCCAAGCCCACGCGCCACCCTCGGTGGCAGCATGCGGGCCTCATCAAGTCCAAGCTCCACCTCCTAGACGGGCCCCGGCGACCACGACCGGCTGCCACGCCTTCACCCCCGAGCTGCATAGCGTCGCCTGGCCGGGCAAGTTCAAGCCGGATCTACCTCCTCGCTACGACGGCACCCCCGACCCAGCGGAGTTCCTGCAGCACTATGAGCTGAGCATCGAAGCGGCCAATGGCGACGAGAAAGTCATGGCGAACTGGTTTCCTATGGCTCTCGAGGATGGTGCCCGCTCCTGGCTCCTGAACCTGCCGCACGGCTCAATCTCCTCCTGGGATGAGATGTGCGACCGCTTCGTCACCAACTTCCAGGGCACTCGCAACCGCCCGCCTGCCGTGGACGACCTATGCCGCATCAAGCAACAACCAGGAGAGACCCTCTAGAAGTACATCCAGCGCTTCAACAACACCCGCCTCAAGATCCCCAAGATTACGGACGAGGCCATCATCTCCGCGTTCTCTGATGGCGTCCGCGACATCAAGATGAAGGAGGAGCTCGCTATCCATGAGGAACTGTGCACATCTCAGGAGCTGTTCAACCTGGCGACCAAGTGCGCAAGGACTGAGGAGGGGCGCCTTTCCCTCCTTGAACTGCCGACTGCGAGCGCAGAGGAGAAGAAGGCCAAGGCCAAGGACGTGAAGCGCAAGGAAGCAGCCGTGCTCGCAGCGGAGCCAGACACCAAGCGAGGCAGAGACCAGCCCGAGTCATCCAAGAACAGCCGACCATTTTGAGCCTTCCACAACCTGAACACCCACAACACCAGTGACTGTCAAGAACTCAGAGCCATTCGCGAAGGACGCTTTGGTCAACGCCCCGAGCGCAGCGACCGGGGCTACGGCCGAGGAGGAGGACGTGGAGGCGGACGCTGGGACGGCCGTGGCCTGCGCCAGGAGTGGCACGATAGGCCTCGTGAGGACCGCTGGCAGGATCATTCTCGCGAGGGCACCTGGAGGGACCAGCCTCGTGAGGATCGCCCATAGGGCAACGCCGGTCTTCCCCCACTGCTGCCACCACCAAGAAGGAATGACGACCACCATCAAGACGAGGGGGCTGGGGGCTTCCAGGAGCCGTCCACAATCGCCTGCATCTTGGGCGGCGCACAGGCCCTAGCCTCGCAGCGTAGCTTCAAACAGTTCACTCGTGAGGTGAATGCAGTCCTCCCCAAGCTCGAGGCCACACGCCCGCTCAGGTGGTCCTAGTACGCCATCACCTTCAGCTTGGCAGATCATCTCAAGTGCGTAGCCACCGCTGGCGCCCTCCCGATGCTTTGTTCACCAATCATCAGCAACGTGCAAGTTACCAAGACCCTCATCGACGACGGTGCAGGGCTCAACGTCCTGTCCGTCGACACGTTCGACAACCTCCAAGTGCCATATGAGCAGCTTCAGCCTACCAAGCCTTTCTCGGGAGTGACCGACGGTTCCACCACAACGATAGGGCAGGTCCGCCTCCCTTTCACCTTTGGGGAATGCAAGAACTACTGCACCGAGCTCATCGACTTTGACGTTGCGCACATCCGCCAGCCATACAACGCCATCCTCAGATATCCAGCCTTGGCCAAGTTCATGGCGGTGACACACCATGGTTACAATGTCCTCAAGATGCCAAGGAGCGGCGAAATCATCACGGTCCCGTGCGAAGAGAGGGACGCGGTGTGCTCCCTCGATCGTGCATTTCAAGCTGCCGCAATCGACGACCCCAACAGCAAGGGCGAGGATCCTCCCGAGGCCATTCCCAGGAAGAAGAAGCAGTTGCGCCGTGCCGGACCTCAAGAGGGTGTCATTGCGGCTGGAACCTTGTCAGGATCAGTGCCTGCTCCAGGGGCGCCTCCCTTCGTCACATAGGAAGGCGTGCCCAGCGCCCTCCTCGGGCAGGGCTTGGGGCTCTCTTCTGGAGGGCCTCAGACCTTGCCAACATCGCGAGGGAGGCGCTCGGGCACCACTTGGAGGCGTGCTTCGCGGCACGTTTCCCTCAGGAGAACACAGGGCAAGGAGCGCCCACCGCTCAGGAGTTCATCACCAAAACCACTCAGGAACTGCAAGACGCAAGGGCCATGTGCGGCGACCGCCGCTCACGAGGCGCAGCTCCACATCCAGGCAAGGATGTCGGGCTGCGCGTCTGTGTTGATGTACCAGGGCTCAACAGGCCCGCATCTCAGGAGCTTTTCTGCCCTTCGCGCATGGGCCGCTGCGAAGGTCCACCGCATAGCTATGTTCGCATGCCCTTCGGCTTGCCGAGCGTGTCGTCAGCCTATCAGCGCAACCTGCAGCGTGCCCTGCCGTCTCAGGAGGCCAGGCACCACGCCGTCCTAGTGGAGATGGAGACGGTCCTCAGGGAACCACCTAAGCCCCAGATCCTCCCGAGGCTCAGGTCCTCTGTGGCTCATGAGGGACGATTCCTTCGTCGCGTGCCTTCAGTTGCACCAACTCTCCCTCGTCGACAGAACCAGGTGACATTTTCCAAGTTCATTTAGCTGGGAGCGCCCCTTGGGTTGCATTATTCCCAGGTCGCGTGGGTCCGTCCATGTGGCATGTATCTCTTTTGCTCATGTTGTTAGTTTACCCTGTTGGGGGCGCCCCTCAAGCTGTATCATCCCCAAGCCGCTCAGGCCTCACCCGGTGGCATGTATCTTTATGCATTTACCCAAGCTGATTTGCCTTCCATGCTTGATCTGCCCTATTACCACCTGCCACGGGTCCGCCTCTCTACCATGCAATTTGCTTGCACGTTAAAAGGGGGGCTCCTGAGCATCGCGACTTAGGAGCCCTTACTGGCTCTCCAGCCCTCACCCCCTGGCCTTGACCACGGCATCATGACCTGGCATACCGGCGGCGGCTGAGCTCGCTTGAGGGCCGGGACCTGAGGACGTAGAGCGCTTGCACCTAACCATATCGCAGGAACGCACGGCTATCAAGGATTCAAGACCAGGCACAACTCGCCTTAATGTAGGGCCTCGTGAGTCCCGTGCTGGCTCACGAGTGCCCAGATACACCTCGCAGCCCTGCCGTGTAAGCCACGTGTCAGGGCGGGGTTGTACACGCCCCGGGGGCTCCTCTCGAAGGGGGCCCCCCTCCCACGCACAAGTGGAAGCACCATGCTCCGCGCAGGCCATCGACACTGCCAAGGAGCGGCTATGCCTGTGCACAAGCAGAAGCACTATACTCCACGCTGGTGATAAACAACTGAGGGCGACTCCACGGTCGTACCAACCTCAGGGAGCCCCAGAGCTCAGCGCTCGGCCTCACCGCAACGCCTCCCCTCAGGAGAGCCGTGCGAGGGGGCTGGACACGTGGGTTGCGCTCGGGTCACTGATACGTCTCCAACGTATCTATAATTTTTTATTGTTCCATGCTATATTATATCCTGTTTTGGACATTATTGGGCTTTATTATACACTTCTATATTATTTTTGGGACTAACCTATTAACCGGAGGCCCAGCACAGAATTGCTATTTTTTGCCTATTTTAGGGTTTCGCAGAAAAAGAATATCAAACGGAGTCCAAACGGAATGAAACCTTCAGGAACGTGATTTTTGGAACGAACATGATCCAGAGGACTTGGACCCTACTTCAAGCAATCAATGAGGAAGGCATGAGGTAGGGGGTGCGCCTACCACCCCCCCCCCCCAGGCGCGCCCTCCACCCTTGTGGGGCCCAGGTTGCTCCATCTATGTACTCCTTCCTCCTATATATACTTACGTACCCCCAAACTACCAGATACGGAGCCAAAACCCTAATTCCACCGCCGTAACTTTCTGTATCCACGAGATCCCATCTTGGGGCCTTTTTCGGAGCTCCGCAGGAGGGGGTATCGATCACAAAGGGCTTCTACATCAACACCATAGCCTCTCCGATGAAGTGTGAGTAGTTTACTTCAGGCCTACGGGTCCATAGTTATTAGCTAGATGGCTTCTTCTCTCTTTTTGGATCTCAATACAAAGTTCTCCCCCTCTCTTGTGGAGATCTATTCGATGTAATCTTCTTTTGCAGTGTGTTTGTTGAGATCGATGGATTGTGGGTTTATGATCAAGTTTATCTATGAACAATATTTTAATCTTCTCTAAATTCTTTTATGTATGATTGGTTATCTTTCCAAGTCTCTTCGAATTATCAGTTTGGTTTGGCCTACTAGATTGATCTTTCTTGCAATGGGAGAAGTGCTTAGCTTTGGGTTCAATCTCGCGGTGTCCTTTCCCAGTGACAGTAGGGGCAACAAGGCACGTATTGTATTGTTGCCATCGAGGATAACAAGATGGGGTTTATATCATATTGCATGAGTTTATCCCTCTACATCATGTCATCTTTCTTAAAGCGTTACTCTGTTCTCTTGAACTTAATACTCTAGATGCATGTTGGATAGCGGTCAATGTGTGGAGTAATAGTAGTAGATGCAGGCAGGAGTCGGTCTACTTGTTTTGGACGTGATGCCTATATACATGATCATACCTAGATATTCTCATAACTATGCTCAATTCTGTCAATTGATCAACAGTAATTTGTTCACCCACCATAATACTTATGCTCTCGAGAGAAGCCTCTAGTGAAATCTATGGCCCCCGGGTCTATTTTCCATAATATTGATCTTCCAATACTTAGTTATTTCCTTTGCCATTTATTTTACTTGCATCTTTATTTCTCTTTATCATAAAAATACCAAAAATATTATCTTATCATATCTATCAGATCTCACTCTCGTAGGTGACCGTGAAGGGATTGACAACCCCTTTATCGCATTGGTTGCGAGGAGTTTATTTGTTTGTGTAAGTGTCAGGGACTCGTGCGTGGCCTCCTACTGGATTGATACCTTGGTTCTCAAAAACTGAGGGAAATACTTACGCTGCTCTACTGCATCACCCTTTCCTCTTCAAGGGAAAACCAACACAGTGCTCAAGAGGTAGCAAGAAGGATTTCTGGCGCCGTTGCCGGGGAGTCTACGCAAAAGTCAACATACCAAGTACCCATCACAAACCCTTATCTTCCGCATTACATTATTTGCCATTTGCCTCTCGTTTTCCTCTCCCCCACTTCACCCTTGCCGTTTTATTCGCCCTCTCTCTCCATCCTCCCTCTCTTTCTCTATTCGCCTCTTTTTGCTTGTTTCTTGTTTGCTTGTGTGTCGGGTTGCTTTCTTGTCACGATGGCTCAAGATAATACCTAATTGTGTGACTTTACCAATACCAACAACAATGATTTTATTAGCACTCCGATTGCTCCTCTTACCGATGCTGAATCTTGTGAAATTAATGATGCTTTGCTGAATCTTGTCATGAAAGATCTGTTTTCCGGCCTTCCTAGTGAAGATGTCGCTACTCATCTAAACAACTTTGTTGATTTGTGTGATATGCAAAATAAGAAATATGTGGACAATGATATTGTTAAATTTAAGCTATTTCCTTTTTCGCTTAGAGAGCATGCTAAAGCTTGGTTTTCGTCTTTGCCTAAAAATAGTATTGACTCGTGGAATAAGTGCAATGATGCTTTTATCTCCAAGTATTTTCCTCTCTCTAAGATCATCTCTCTTAGAAACGATATTATGAATTTTAAGCAACTTGATCATGAACACGTTGCACAAGCTGGGGAGAGGATGAAATTGATGATACGTAATTGCCCTACACATGGTTTGAATTTGTGGATGATTATACAAAAAATTTATGCCGGATTGAATTTTGCTTCTATAAATCTTTTAGATTCGACCGCGGGAGGCACTTTTATGGAAATCACTTTTGGAGAAGCTACTAAACTCCTAGATAATATTATGGTTAATTATTCTCAATGGCACCCCGAAATATCTACTAATAAGAAAGTGCATGCGATAGAAGAAATTAATGTTTTGAGTGGTAAGATGGATGAACTTATGAAATTATTTGCTAATGAAAGTGTTTCTTCTAATCCTAATGATATGTCTTTGTCTACTTTGATTGATAATAATAATGAATCTTTGGATGTAAATTTTGTTGGTAGGAATAATTTTGGTAACAAGGCGTATAGAGGAAACTTTAATCCTAGGTCGTATCCTAGTAATTCCTCTAATAATTATGGTAATTCCTACAACAATTCTTATGGAAATTTTAATAAGTTACCCTCCGATTTTGAATCTAATATTAAAGAATTTATTACCTCGCAAAAGAATTTCAATGCTTTGATTGAAGAAAAATTGCTTAAGATTGATGAGTTGGCTAGGAACGTTGATAGAATTTCTCTTGATGTTGATTCTTTGAAACTTAGATCTATTACTCCTAAGCATGATATCAATGAGTCTCTCAAAGCCATGAGAATTTCCATTGATGAGTGCAAAGAAAGAACTGCTAGGATGCGTGCTAAGAAAGATTGCTTTATAAAAGCGTGTTCTTCTAGTTTCCATGATAATAAAGATGAAGATCTAAAAGTTATTGATGTGTCCCCTATTAAATCTTTGTTTTGTGATATGAATCTTGATAATGATGGGACTGAATATGATCCACCTTTACCTAGAAGGTGTTCCAAAAATTCGGAGTCTTTAGATCTTGATGCTAAAATTGTTAAAAGTGGGATTGAAGAAGTCAAAACTTTAAATATTAATGAACCCACTATTTTGGATTTCAAGGAATTTAATTATGATAATTTCTCTTTGATAGATTGTATTTCCTTGTTGCAATCCGTGCTAAATTCTCCTCGTGCTTATAGTCAAAATAAAGCCTTTACCAAACATATCGTTGGTGCTTTGATGCAATCTTATGAAGAAAAACTTGAGTTGGAAGTTTCTATCCCTAGAAAACTTTATGATGAGTGGGAACCTACTATTAAAATTAAGATTCAAGATCATGAATGCTATGCTTTGTGTGATTTTGGTGCTAGTGTTTCCATGATTCCTAAGACTTTGTGTGATTTGCTAGGTTTCCGTGATTTTGATGATTTCTCTTTAAACATGCACCTTGTGGATTCCACTATTAAGAAACCTATGGGAAGAATTAATGATGTTATTATAGTTGCAAATAGGAATTATGTGCCCGTGGATTTTTATTGTTCTTGATATAGATTGCAATCCTTCGTGTCCTATTATTCTTGGTAGACCTTTCCTTAGGACGATTGGTGCAATTATTGATATGAAGGAAGGGAATATTAGATTCCAATTTCCGTTAAGGAAAGGCATGGAACACTTCCCTGGAAAGAGAACTAAATTAACTTATGAATCCATTATGAGAGCCACTTATGGATTGCCTTCCAAAGATGGCAATACCTAGATCTATCTTCGCTTTTATGCCTAGCTAGGGGCGTTAAACGATAGCGCTTGTTGGGAGGCAACCCAATTTTATTTTTATTCCTTGCTTTTTGCTCATGTTTAGTAATAAATAATTTATCTAGCCTCTGTTTTGGTTGTGTTTTTTGTGTTTAATTAGTGTTTGTGCCAAGTAGAACCGTTGGGAAGACTTGGGGAAAGTCTTTTTAATCTTGCTGTAAAAAACAGAAACTTTAGCGCACACGAGAACTGCTGCCATTTTTATTTGGAAAGTGATATTTAGTTAATTATTTTTGAAGATGATTAATAGATAAATTCCTGACGTCCAGCAATTTATTTTAGAATTTTTGGGGTTCCAGATCTTGCGTTAGCTAAAGATTACTACAGACTGTTCTGTTTTTGACAGATTCTGTTTTTCGTGTGTTGTTTGCTTATTTTGATGAATCTATGGCTAGTAAAATAGTTTATAAGCCATAGAGAAGTTGGAATACAGTAGGTTTAACACCAATATAAATAAATAATGAGTTCATTACAGTACCTTGAAGTGGTGTTTTGTTTTCTTTCGCTAACGGAGCTCACGAGATTTTCTACTTTAAGTTTTGTGTTGTGAAGTTTTCAAGTTTTGGGTAAAGATTTGATGGATTATGGAACAAGGAGTGGCAAGAGCCTAAGCTTGGGGATGCCCATGGCACCCCCAAGATAATCTAAGGACACCTAAAATCCAAAGCTTGGGGATGCCCCGGAAGGCATCCCCTCTTTCGTCTACTTCTATCGGTAACTTTACTTGGAGCTATATTTTTATTGACCACATGATATGTGTTTTTCTTGGAGAGTCTTGTATTATTTGAGTCTTTATTTGTTAGTTTTCCATAATCATCATTTCTGCATGCACCTTTTTGAGAGAGACACTCATGATTCGGAAATTGTTAGAATACTCTATGTGCTTCACTTATATCTTTTGAGTTATATAGTTTTTGCTCTAGTGCTTCACTTATATCTTTTAGAGCACGTTGGTAGATTTGTTTTATAGAAACTTTTGTTCTCTAATGCTTCACTTAGATTATTTTGAGAGTCCTACAAAACAGCATGGTAATTTGCTTTAATTTGTTAGGCATTCATGATTAATAATAAAAGTTTCTTATGAGTGTGTTGAATACTATGACAAGTTTGAAACTTGATAATTGTTTTGAGATGTGGAGATGGTGATATTAGAGTCGTGCTAGTTGAGTAGTTGTGAATTTGAGAAATGCTTGTGTTGAAGTTTGTGATTCCCGTAGCATGCACGTATGGTGAACTGTTATGTTAAGAAGTCGGAGCATGATGTATTTATTGATTGTCCTCCTTATGAGTGGCGGTCGGGGACGAGCGATGGTCTTTTCCTACCAATCTATCCCCCTAGGAGCATGCGCATAGTACTTTGCTTTGATAACTAATAGATTTTTGCAATAAGTATGTGAGTTCTTTATGACTAATGTTGAGTCCATGGATTATACGCACTCTCACCCTTCCACCATTGCTAGCCTCTCTAATATCGCGCACCTTTCGCCGGTATCATAAACCCACCATATACCTTCCTCAAAACATCCACCATACCTACCTATCATGGCATTTCCATAGCCATCTGAGATATATTGCCATGCAACTTTCCACCGTTCCGTTTACTATGACACGCTCCATCATTGTCATATTGCTTCGCATGATCATGTAGTTGACATTTTAGTTGTGGCAAAGCCACCGTTCATAATTCTTTCATATAAGTCACTCATGCATCATTGCTATCCCGGTACACCGCCGGAGGCATTCATATAGAGTCATACTTTGTTCCAGTATCGAGTTGTAATCATTGAGTAGTAAATAAATAGAAGTGTGATGATCATCATTCATAGAGTATTGTCCCAATAAAAAAAGAGAAATGCCAAACAAAAAAAGGCCCAAAAAATATATAAATAAAAAGGGGCAATACTACTATCCTTTTTTCCACACTTGTGCTTCAAAGTAGCACCATGATCTTCATGATAGAGAGTCTCCTATGCTATCACTTTCATATACTAGTGGGAATTTTTCATTATAGAACTTGGCTTGTATATTCCAACTATGGGCTTCCTCAAATGCCCTAGGTCTTCGTGAGCAAGCAAGTTGGATGCACACCCACTTAGTTTCTTTTTGTTGAGCTTTCATACATTTATAGCTCTAGTGCATCTGTTGCATGGCAATCCCTACTCACTCACATTGATATCTATCGATGGGCATCTCCATAGCCCGTTGATATGCATAGTTGATATGAGACTATCTTCTCCCTTTTTGTCTTCTCCACAACCACCATTCTATTCCACCTATAGTGCTATGTCCATGGCTCACACTCATGTATTGCGTGAAGATTGAAAAAGTTTGAGAACACCAAAAGTATGAAACAATTGCTTGGATTGTCATCGGGGTTGTGCATGATTTGAATACTTTGTGTGGTGAAGACGGAGCATAGCCAGACTATATGATTTTGTAGGGATAACTTTCTTTTGCCATGTTATTTTGAAGAGACATAATTGCTTACTTAGTCTGCTTGAAGTATTATTATATCTATGTCAATATTAAACTTTTGTCTTGAATCTTTCGGATCTGAATATTCATACCACAATTAAGAGAATTACATTGAAATTATGCCAAGTAGAATTCCACATCAAAAATTCTGTTTTTATAATTTACCTACTCGAGGATGAGCAGGAATTAAGCTAGGGGATGCTTGATACATCTCCAACGTATCTATAATTTTTTTATTGTTCTGTGCTATATTATATCCTGTTTTGGACATTATTGGGCTTTATTATACACTTTTATATTATTTTTGGGACTAACCTAATAACCGGAGGCCCATCCCAGAATTGTTATTTTTTGCCTATTTCAGGGTTTCGTAGAAAAAGAATATCAAATGGAGTCCAAACGGAATGAAACCTTCGGGAACGTGATTTTTGGAACGAACATGATCCACAGTACTTGGACCCTACGTCAAGCAATCAACGAGGAAGGCATGAGGTAGGGGCGC
>NC_041384.1:283417278-283479106 GCF_002162155.2 Triticum dicoccoides | reverse complement strand
GTACTCCTTCCTCCTATATATACCTACGTACCCCCAAACTACCAGATACGGAGACAAAACCCTAATTCCACCATCGTAACTTTCTGTATCCACGAGATCCCATCTTGGGGCCTTTTCCGGAGCTCCGTCGCAGGGAGTATCGATCACGGAGGGCTTCTACATCAACACCATAGCCTCTCCGATGAAGTGTGAGTAGTTTACTTCAGACCTAGGGTCCATAGTTATTAGCTAGATGGCTTCTTCTCTCTTTTTGGATCTCAATACAAAGTTCTCACCCTCTCTTGTGGAGATCTATTCGATGTAATCTTCTTTTGCAGTGTGTTTGTTGAGATTGATGAATTGTGGGTTTATGATCAAGTTTATCTATGAACAATATTTTAATCTTCTCTGAATTCTTTTATGTATGATTGGTTATCTTTGCAAGTCTCTTCGAATTATCAGTTTGGTTTGGCCTACTAGATTGATCTTTCTTGCAATGGGAGAAGTGCTTAGCTTTGGGTTCAATCTTGCGGTGTCCTTTCCCGGTGACAGTAGGGGCAGCAAGGCACATATTGTATTGTTTCCATCGAGGATAACAAGATGGGGTTTATATCATATTGCATGAGTTTATCCCTCTACATCATGTCATCTTGCTTAAAGCGTTACTCTGTTCTCTTGAACCTAATACTCTAGATGCATGCTGGATAGTAGTCGATGTATGGAGTAATAGTAGTAGATGCAGGCAGGAGTCGGTCTACTTGTTTTGGACATGATGCCTATATACATGATCATACCTAGATATTCTCATAACTATGCTCAATTCTGTCAATTGCTCAACAGTAATTTGTTCACCCACGTAATAATTATGCTCTCGGGAGAAGCCTCTAGTGAAACCTATGGCCCCCGGGTCTATTTTCCATCATATTGATCTTCCAATACTTAGTTGTTTCCTTTGCCATTTATTTTACTTGCATCTTTATTTCTCTTTATCATAAAAATACCAAAAATATTATCTTATCATATCTATCAGATCTCACTCTCGTAGGTGACCGTGAAGGGATTGACAACCCCTTTATCGCATTGGTCGTGAGGAGTTTATTTGTTTGTGTAGGTGCGAGGGACTCGTGCGTGGCCTCCTACTAGATTGATACCTTGGTTCTTAAAAACTGGGGGAAATACTTACGCTGCTCTACTACATCACTCTTTCCTCTTCAAGGGAAAATCAACGCAGTGCTCAAGAGGTAGCAGTCATGCCCAAGCGTACGCCACCCAACCAGGCCTCCCGGGCCAGGGGGGTGTGCTCGGGCCACGACCAAGTGCAAGCCACTCAAACAGGTCTCCTGGACCTGGTCGTCGCACGCCCCTCCCGAGGCCTCGGCGAGGGCAGGTATGGAAATTGTTTGCGCGTCAAGGGGGACTCATGAGCATCACGACTCAGGAGCCTAACTGGTCATGTAGCCCCTCACTCCTTGGTCTGTCCTGGTCTCCGGTCGGCCCAATGGCGGTTGAGGTATGCGCTAGGCCAGGCTCTGCCGACGTAGAACATTAATCTATCATCGCGTACTCTTCTTGTAAGTTGTTTGCGCGTCAAGGGGGACTCCTGAGCATCGCGACTCAGGAGCCTAACTGGTCACGTAGCCCCTCACTCCTTGGTCCGTCCTGGTCTCCGGTCGGCCCAACGGCGGTTGAGGTATGCGCGGGGCCGGGCTCTGCCGACACAGAACACAAAGCGGTTAGGAAGAAAATTGCAAAATCTCGAAGCAAATATTACAAAGCATATTGTCCTCGCAATACCGAATGAAAGTTTAACGCCTCCAGGAGGTCTGATGCATATTACATGAATGAAACAGGAGAGTAGCCGCAGGTCACCCCTTGACACCGCCATCGCCTACAGAAGGTGCTCCTCCTTGGGTAATGTTGCCTGCACCTGCACCACCAGCCACAGGATCGGCGGCATCGCCGGACAAGGGTGCGGAGGCAAAGCCGCAGAACCTCTTTAGCAGGGCTTCCACCTGACCTTGCACAGCTGCGGCGGCTACGCAGTGATCATCAGCCACAGGCTCCAGCAACTAGTCAGGACAAGAGCTGGGGTCGTGAAGGTGCAGATGGTTGAAGACATGAGTCAATGCAGCTGAAGACAGGACGCGAGCTTCTGCCTCTGCCATAGGACCGATATCATCCACGACTTCCTCGAGCGCCTTCACCAAGAAAGGAAGCAGCAGGGCGGGGCCATCCTCATCGGTGGTCAGCGGCCTCTCCAAGCCGTGCTCATAGAGCATCTTCAGTTCCACATGAGACCTCTCCTCGAGGTCGGCAAAGGCCACACGGTCTTCGGCCAGAACCCGTGCCTTGGCATCAAGATCGGCCTCCCTCACCTTCACCTCCTGATCCAACTCTTCTAGCTGGCTACGTTCGGCGGCCTGCATCTTCCCCAACTCCCCCATCTCGGCGTCACGGTTCTTGGCGGCATCCTCCCGGGCCTACATCTTCTCCTCCTGCACCTGGCAGCCGCATGCTTCTTCGGCATGCATGTCGCGCAGGCTCTTCATCTCGTCCTCCAGCTCTCTGCAGCGGTCGCGGGCGGCCTTGGCGTCCTTCAGTGCCGCCTCACGATCGGCTGCAGCATTGGCAGCGCTCTGCTTCTCCTTCTCGGAAGACACCACGGCCTGGCTCAGTGTCGCATGAACTGCCGCGTCAGAGTGAAGCCAGCCAGAGGCCAGCTCCAGGCGCCCGGCCACCAGGCGCGGGTCCTCACTCAGGAGATTTGCATGCAACTGGGTCATCTCCAAGAGATCATGCTCCAGGATAGCAGCAGAGGCAGAAGAACCTGGGAATGGAGGCACGACAGAAGGAGGAGGCGACGCAGTCACCAGGGCCTGGGAAACTACGGGTTCTGGAGCAGTCGGCACCTCCTCAGCCGGGCCAGACGCCGGCACCTCCGCGGCCGGCGGGGCCATGGGGGCTGACTCCTCCCGGTAATGTCCCTCTTGGCCTTGCAAAGACACCGGGCTGGGGAGGCACGAGTGCTCGCGTCTCCTGTCTCGGCAGAAGGGGGCGCGGCCACCGTATCCCCCTTCCTCTTCTTCGCTGAAGACTCTAGCCTGATCGACCAGGCGAATGTCAGAAAACAGCAAGTACAAGCAGGAACAAGATGAAGCTCGAAGCACTTACTGATCCACCATGACATAGTCCACCCTCCACTTGGTGACAACCGTCAAATACGACATTACTTTAATGGTGACATTGCTTCATTTTACCAGCAACATTACATTAACAGCTGCTACAGAGTCGGTATTTGGGCGCGGGAGAGTAGGCGTACCAGGACAGTTGCATTTTAACGAATAGAAGCAACTTATCTTAATGGGAAATTTAGCAGGACATGGAAAAAAGTGACATTGATTCATATTACTGGAGGCATTACATTGAAAATGACATTGGTTTAACGTGTCCTTACTTTTAACAGTGCGACTGCTACATTGTACCAGTGGCATTACATAAGAGTGGCTCGGGGCAACAAACATCAGAACAGGATATATTTCCTTTTTCAACCAATAGATTGGGTTTATATTGAGTTTGTACTGCGTTTCCCTTTATTTCCCTATTAGACCAAGAGACCAGTTGGATGGCCAGGCCAGTCTCTGCTACTTTTCACCCCCATTATTTCCTCTTTCGACCAAGTCCTAGATTCAGGTAACAGATCTTCCTCTACCCCCACCCCCTTTCTTCCTTGTTTGAACCAAGTAGTACTAGATTCGAGTGCATGAACTACTTTTACCTCTTAACAGTCAAAATTTAGGTGGCTTTCGAACAGCCGATCGATCCTATCTATGAGGGGGCCTGGAAATAGTTGAAGATACACATGCAGCAACGTTAGGAGCTTGGGAAGTAGAGCAAGGCCGGTTTCGAAGGCAGTTATACCTGAGGGTCATCGGGATGTCGATAGGTCGGTGGCGGGAGGCCGGATCTGCCCACACTACAGCGGCGAGGAAGAAGGGGTCGGAGGCCCTCCCTAGCTAGCGGTGCTTGGGAGAGAACGGCAAGGCATGATGATCGGAACACGCCGGCAGTGGGTATGAGCCGTCGCCGAGGACGATCGCATGAACGTTGCACCTTCTCACCTTCCCCGGCGGAGAGGATCCGACTGGATCTGTGACCAGCCGTAAGCAGAGAGAGAGAGAGTGTGTGGCCATAGCTGTCGTGTTTAGATCTGGAGAGGACGAGACAGTGTGAAGAGAGTAACACTAGCAAGCAAGCGTGGAGGCTCCTGCCTATATAGTGGAGTACTAGTTTTCTTTTGTCTACCGAAGCCGACTTGACCTCATCAATGACTGTCGAGAAGTCTTCATGCACATGCCCCGGAGGCGCAGTTGTCATCATTTTGATCTAAAGCACCAGATTATAACATATAACACAAAAAAATGCCACATGACAAGAAACCATAACCTCACTGCCCAAAGGAGATAACATGTGTGTGCAAACATGATATGACCACTACACCACGATCCACTATAGCTTACAAACAGTGCGTTGGTAAAGCTTTCCCTAATCCATCAGACTGTGTGCACTAAAAAAGACACATCCGTGACATTTTGGGCCGAACGAAAAAAAATCGGTCATACTTATGACACTTCTATGACGATAATTGTGACAAAAACCGGTATCATCATAGATGTGGTGGAGTCCTACTTCTATGACAAAAAATCATGACAGAAAATGGCTTTTCATCCTGGGCGGGCCGGAGACGTAGCTGCATGACATTCTTTGGGTCGTCCATGACGGAAAAAAACCATGGTAGAAGCGAGGGCATGGAAAATATCAGGGAGTTCCCGGTTACGATGGGTGGTCGGGGGCCGAGCGATGCGCGTTTCTCTCGTACACGTATGCACGTGGTGTGCGAGGCGTTGGGCTCTAACTGAACCCGAGCAATGCGTTGGGATCTAACCGAACCCGAGCGATTGCACTGCAGACTACGCGTTACACTGAACCCGAGCGATCGATTGATCCCTTGCTGTTAATTGAACCCGAACGATTCCTTCGCTACTGCTGCTAATTGAAGCCGATCGATGCTGCCTCTGGAAGAACAGTGAGCATTGTTGGGGTTTTGGATGAATGGTTCCCGGTGGGGGTTGGATGAATAGGAACCCGTGGTAGTAGAGGTTGTTGCCGCTGGATGAACAGTACCCGGATCGATCGAGCCGGTGGATGAACAGGACCCCATGGAGGGCTGGATGAATAGGACCCCGTGGAGGGCTGGTTGAATAGTAACCGGTGGAGGGCTGGATGAACAGTAGCATGTGGAGGGGTGGTTGAACAGGACCCCGTGGAGAGGGCTGGTTGAACAGTAGACGGTGGAGGAGCTCCCGGTGGAGGCTGGATGAATAGGAGCCCGTGGATGAACAGTCGCAGGTGGAGGCTGGAGGAGGTCGGCGGTGGATGAACAATAGCCCGTGGAGGCTGGAGGAGGTCGACGGTGGAGATGAACATTATCCTGTTGAGTCCCGTTTTGCGGTACGCCACACCCCTCCCGATGAACATGACCCCCGTTTTGACCGTAGCGCTCCAACACAAGTCTGTTTCCTCCGTTTTGCGATATGCCACACCCCTCCGGATCAACAGGACCCCGTTTCGACCATAGGAGGTTTGTTTCCTCCGTTTTGCGATACGCCAGACCCCTCCCGATGAACAGGATCCCTTTCCACTGTGGTCGGTTGAACATAAGGCGGTTTCCTCCGTTCTGCGGTACGCTAGGCCTTGGTCCCATCGCCTATTCCGTCCAAGCCAGTTGGCTGCCGATGAACAGCACGCATTCCGTTGCCTCCCGATGAACATGACGCATTCTGTTGCTTCCCCATGAACACGACGACGACGCAGTTTCTGTGTTCCGACCCAGCCACAACCATGTACACGAGCCCTGGCCGTACGTATGCGCGAGTAGGCATTCGAGACCCCGCCCGTACATATGTGGTCGTATTTACTTTCTTGCACCCTGGCCGTTGTATGTACGTGTACATGCTACGTGCGCGCCTCTACTACCACACATGCGCGCATCTACTACCACACGTGCGTGCCTCTACATCGACCAGTATGTACGTACACATTCGCGACCAGAATGACAATGCTATGTACGCTTCGGCCGGGTGGGTCCCAACTGTCAGGCACTTCCTTGCGTGCGAAGATGTAGCTGGTGGGTCCTAGCAGTCAGGGGGAGAAAACATTATTTTTCAAGATAAAAAGGATGTTGTTGAATGCATGCGTCCATGGGCGTGGTGCGTCCCCACTGTCAGCCTCTCATGTACAGTCATCTTCCTATGACTCTCGGTTGTTGACCACGTTGACCACACCGTGCCGAGCGCACCAAGGTCGATGGACGACGGCGAGGCCCCAGACTGGAACGATCCGGAGATGGGGAAGACGCGACAATGGAGTCGCACATGGAGAGGAGTGGGAAACTTGACTGGTTCGGGTGCACGGCAGCACTGCCAGGGTGCTGCCCATGGGAGACAGGAGTAAGAATAGAGGTTGAAGAAGGAGCACGACTGTTGTATTAACATCTGATGGTCCAGCTGCTAGAATCATTTGTTGATTAAGTTGGCAAAGCCCTGCGTACACGTCCGCTTAGTAGGCCCATAAGTCAGCCACGAAATCTGACGGGTCCTAGCTGTCAATGGGAGGAATAATTTTTTTCACATAACAAGGAGGCACTTCCTTCCGTGCGAAGATACATCCGGTGGGTCCCAGCTGTCAGGGGGAGGAAACATTTCTTTCAGCTTAATAAGGAGGAACTTTCCTTGCGTGCGACCATGGACCTCGTGGGTTCCATCCGGCAGGCCCTCCACGTACAGTCCTCTTCCGATGACTCCCGTTTGTTGACCACGCCGCACCGAGCGCAGCGAGGCGGTGGACGACGGCGAGGCCCCGGACGGGAACGACCCGGAGATGGGAAGACGCGGTAGTGAAGTCGTAGATTGAGACGAGGAGAAGGGCTACAACTGGTTTTGGTGCGGCGTGGGGCTGCCATCGGTGGAGAATAATAGGAGGTGTGGAGGGGTGGAGGGATAGCCTGGCTGGCGGTGGGGTAGCGCTTCGCAGCGATGCGTGCTAAGCAGAGCCGCTAGCCGCCGGAGGCCGGACCAGGCGGTCCCAGCTATTGGGGAACGTTGCAGAAAATTAAAATTTTTCCTACGGTTTCACCAAGATCCATCTATGAGTTCATCTAAGCAACGAGTCAAGGGAGTGAGTTTGCATCTACATACCACTTGTAGATCGAGTGCGGAAGCGTTCAAGGGGATGGTGATGATGGAGTCGTACTCGTCGTGATTCGGATCACCGATGACCAAGTGCTGAACGGACAGCACCTCCGCGTTCAACACACGTACGGGACGGACGACGTATCCTTCGTCTTGATCCAGCAAGGAGGAAGGAGAGGTTGAGGAAGGCAGCTCCAACGGCAGCACGACGGCGTGGTGTAGTTGGTGCAGCAGTACTCCGACAGAGCTTCGCCAAGCACGTACGGAGGAGGATAGGTGTTGGGGAGGGGAGGGGCTGCGCCTTGAGTTGTGTGTCCAGCAGCCCTCCCCTCACCCCTCTATATATAGGAGGAGAGGGGCAAGGGGGCCGGCCCTCTAGGGGAAACCCTAGAGGGGGGCGGCGGCCAAAGGGTGGGGGGCTTGCCCCCCAAGCAAGGGGGATGCGCCCCCTTTAGGGTTTCCCCCCCAACCCTAGGCGCATGGGCCCAAGGGGGGGCGCCAAGCCCACTAGGGGCTGGCTGCTATCCTTACGCAGCCCAAGTGGCCCCCCGGGAGGGGTGGTCCCTCCCGGTGGACCCCCGGAACCTCTTCGGTGGTCCCGGTACAATACCGGTATGATCCTGAAACTTTCCGGTGTCCGTTTAACAACTTCCCATATATAAAACTTTACCTCCGGACCATTCCGGAACTCCTCGTGACGTCCGGGATCTCATCCGGGACTCCGAACAACATTCGGTAATCACATACTTGTCTTCCTGATAACCCTAGCGTCACCGAACCTTAAGTGTGTAGACCCTACGGGTTCGGGAGACATGCAGACATGACCGAGACGACCTCAGGTCAATAACCAACAGCGGGATCTGGATACCCATGTTGGCTCCCACATGCTCCTCGATGTTGTCATCGGATGAACCACGATGTCGAGGATTCGATCAAACCCCGTATACAATTCCCTTTGTCAATCAGTACGTTACTTGCCCGAGACTCGATCGTCGGTATCCCAATACCTCGTTCAGTCTCGTTACCGGCAAGTCACTTTACTCGTACCGTAATGCATGATCCCGTCATCAACCACTTGGTCACTTTGAGCTCATTATGATGATGCATTACCGAGTGGGCCCAGAGATACCTCTCCGTCATACGGAGTGACAAATCCCAGTTTCGATCCGTGTCAACCCAACAGACACTTTCGGAGATACATGTAATGCACCTTTATAGCCACCCAGTTACGTTGTGACGTTTGGTACACCCAAAGCACTCCTACGGTATCCGGGAGTTACACGATCTCATGGTCGAAGGAAGAGATACTTGACATTTGGAAAAGCTCTAGCAAACGAACTAACCGACCTTTGTGCTATGCTTAGGATTGGGTCTTGTCCATCACATCATTCTCCTAATGATGTGATCCCGTTATCAACTACATCCAATGTCCATAGCCAGGAAACCATGACTATCTGTTGATTACAACGAGCTAGTCAACTAGAGGCTCACTAGGGACATATTGTGGTCTATGTATTCACACGTGTATTACGATTTCCAGATAATACAGTTATAGCATGAATAAAAGACTATTATCATGAACAAAGAAATATAATAATAACACTTTCATTATTGCCTCTAGGGCATATTTCCAACAGTCTCCCACTTGCACTAGAGTCAATAATCTAGTTACATTGTGATGAATCGAACACCCATAGAGTTCTGGTGTTGATCATGTTTTGCTCGTGAGAGAGGTTTAGTCAACGGATCTGCGACATTCAGATCTGTATGTACTTTGCAAATTTCTATGTCTCCATCTTGAACATTCTCACGGATGGAGTTGAAACGACGCTTGATGTGCCTGGTCTTCTTGTGAAATCTGGGCTCCTTCGCAAGGGCAATAGCTCCAGTATTGTCACAGAAAAGTCTGATCGGCCCCGACGCATTGGGTATGACTCCTAGGTCGGTGATGAACTCCTTCACCCAAATAGCTTCATGCGCTGCCTTCGAGGCTGCCATGTACTCCGCTTCACATGTAGATCCCGCCACGACGCTCTGCTTGCAGCTGCACCAGCTTACTGCTCCACCATTCAACATATACACGTATCCGGTTTGTGACTTAGAGTCATCCAGATCTGTGTCGAAGCTAGCGTCGATGTAACCCTTTACGACGAGCTCTTCGTCACCTCCATAAACGAGAAACATGTCCTTTGTCCTTTTCAGGTACTTCAGGATATTCTTGACCGCTGTCCAGTGTTCCTTGCCGGGATTACTTTGGTACCTTCCTACCAAACTTACGGCAAGGTTTACATTAGGTCTGGTACACAGCATGGCATACATAATAGATCCTATGGCTGAAGCATAGGGGATGACACTCATCTCTTCTATATCTTTTGCCGTGGTCGGGCATTGAGCCGAGCTCAATCTCACACCTTGCAATACAGGCAAGAACCCCTTCTTGGACTGATCCATTTTGAACTTCTTCAAAAATTTATCAAGGTATGTGCTTTGTGAAAGACCTATGAGGCGTCTCGATCTATTTCTATAGATCTTGATGCCTAATATATAAGCAGCTTCTCCAAGGTCCTTCATTGAAAAACACGTATTCAAGTAGGCCTTAATGTTGTCCAAGAATTCTATATCATTTCCCATCAAAAGTATGTCATCTACATATAATATGAGAAATGCTACAGAGCTCCCACTCACTTTCTTGTAAACGCAGGCTTCTCCATAAGTCTGCATAAACCCAAACGCTTTGATCATCTCATCAAAGCGAATGTTCCAACTCCGAGATGCTTGCACCAGCCCATAAATGGATCGCTAGAGCTTGCATACTTTGTTAGCGTTCTTAGGATCGACAAAACCTTCTGGCTGCATCATATACAGTTCTTCCTTAAGATAACCGTTAAGGAATGCCGTTTTGACGTCCATCTGCCATATCTCATAATCATAGTATGCGGCAATTGCTAACATGATTCGGACGGACTTAAGCTTCGCTACGGGAGAGAAAGTCTCATCGTCGTCAATCCCTTGAACTTGCCGATAACCCTTAGCGACAAGTCGAGCTTTATAGATGGTGACATTACCATCCGCGTCCGTCTTCTTCTTAAAGATCCATTTGTTTTCTATCGCTCGCCGATCATCGGGCAAGTCAGTCAAAGTCCATACTTTGTTTTCATACATGGATTCTATCTCGGATTTCATGGCTTCTAGCCATTTGTTGGAATCTGGGCCCGCCATCGCTTCTTCATAGTTCGAAGGTTCACCGTTGTCTAACAACATGATTTCCAGGACAGGGTTGCCGTACCACTCTGGTGCGGAACGTGTCCTTGTGGACCTACGAAGTTCAGTAGCAACTTGATCCGAAGTACCTTGATCATCATCATTATTTTCCTCTTCAGTTGGTGTAGGCATCACAGGAACATCTTCCTGAGCTGCACTACTATCCCGTTCAAGAGGTAGTACTTCATCGAGTTCTACTTTCCTCCCACTTACTTCTTTCGAGAGAAACTCTTTTTCCAGAAAGGATCCGTTCTTGGCAACAAAGATCTTGCCCTCGGATCTTAAGTAGAAGGTATACCCAATGGTTTCTTTAGGGTATCCTATGAAGACGCATTTTTCCGACTTGGGTTCGAGCTTTTCAGGTTGAAGTTTCTTGACATAAGCATCGCATCCCCAAACTTTTAGAAACGACAGCTTAGGTTTCTTCCCAAACCATAATTCATACGGTGTCGTCTCAACGGATTTAGACGGTGCCCTATTTAAAGTGAATGTAGCTGTCTCTAGAGCGTATCCCCAAAATGATAGTGGTAAATCGGTAAGAGACATCATAGACCGCACCATATCTAATAGAGTGTGATTACGACGTTCGGACACACCGTTACGCTGAGGTGTTCCAGGCGGCGTTAGTTGTGAAACGATTCTACATTTCCTTAAGTGTGTACCAAATTCGTGACTTAAGTATTCTCCTCCACGATCTGATCGTAGGAATTTTATCTTTCGGTCACGTTGATTCTCTACCTCATTCTGAAATTCCTTGAACTTTTCAAAGGTCTCAGACTTGTGTTTCATTAAGTAGACATACCCATATCTACTCAAGTCATCAGTGAGAGTGAGAACATAACGATATCCTCCGCGAGCCTCAACGCTCATTGGACCGCACACATTGGTATGTATGATTTCCAACAAGTTGGTTGCTCGCTCCATTGTTCCGGAGAACGGAGTCTTGGTCATCTTGCCCATGAGGCATGGTTCGCATGTGTCAAACGATTCATAATCGAGAGACTCCAAAAGTCCATTAGCATGGAGCTTCTTCATGCGCTTGACACCAATGTGACCAAGGCGGCAGTGCCACAAGTATGTGGGACTATCGTTATCAACTTTACATCTTTTGGTATTCACGCTATGAATATGTGTAGTATTACGCTCGAGATTCATTAAGAATAAACCATTGACCATCGGAGCATGACCCTAAAACATATCTCTCATATAAATCGAACAACCATTATTCTCAGACTTAAATGAGTAGCCATCTCGTATTAAACGAGATCCAGATACAATGTTCATGCTCAAACTTGGCACTAAATAACAATTATTAAGGTTCAAAACTAATCCCGTGGGTAAATGTAGAGGTAGCGTGCCGACGGCGATCACATCGACTCTGGAACCATTCCCGACGCGCATCGTCACCTCGTCCTTCGCTAGTCTCCGCTTATTCCGCAGCCCCTGCTGTGAGTTACAAATATGAGCAACGGCACCGGTATCAAATACCCAGGAGTTACTACGAGTACTGGTAAGGTACACATCAATTACATGTATATCAAATATACCTTTAGTGTTGCCGGCCTTCTTATCCGCTAAGTATTTGGGGCAGTTCCGCTTCCAGTGACCCTTCCCCTTGCAATAAAAGCACTCAGTCTCAGGCTTGGGTCCATTCTTTGACTTCTTCCCGGCAACTGGCTTACCGGGCGCGGCAATCTCCTTGCCGTCTTTCTTGAAGTTCTTCTTACCCTTGCCCTTCTTGAACTTAGTGGTCTTATTGACCATCAACACTTGATGTTCTTTCTTGATTTCAACCTCTGCTGACTTCAGCATTGAAAATACTTCAGGAATGGTCTTTACCATCCCCTGCATATTATAGTTCATCACAAAGCTCTTGTAGCTTGGTGGGAGCGACTGAAGGATTCTGTCAATGACTGCCTCATCAGGGAGGTTAATATTCAGCTGGGTCATACGGTTGTGCAACCCAGACATCTTGAGTATGTGCTCACTGACAGAACTATTTTCCTCCATCTTACAACTATAGAACTTGTCGGAGATGTCATATCTCTCGACCCGGGCATGAGCTTGGAAAACTAGTTTCAGCTCTTCGAACATCTCATATGCTCTGTGATGCTCAAAACGCTTTTGGAGCCCCGGTTCTAAGCTGTAAAGCATGCCGCACTGAACGAGGGAGTAATCATCAGCACGAGACTGCCAAGCATTCATAATGTCTTGGTTCTCTGGGACGGGAGCGTCACCTAGCGGTCCTTCTAGGACATATTGTTTCCTGGCAGCTATGAGGATGATCCTCAGGTTCCGGACCTAGTCCGTATAGTTGCTGCCATCATCTTTCAGCTTGGTTTTCTCTAGGAACGCGTTGAAGTTCAAGTTGACATGAGCGTTGGCCATTTGATCTACAAGACATATTTGCAAAAGTTTTAGACTAAGTTCATGATAATTAAGTTCTAATCAAATTATGAACTCCCACTCAGATTAGACATCCCTCTAGTCATCTAAGTGTTACACGATCCGAGTCGACTAGCCCGTGTCCGATCATCACGTGAGACAGACTAGTCATCATCGGTGAACATTCTCATGTTGATCGTATCTTCCATACGATTCGTGTTCGACCTTTCGGTCTCCGTGTTCCGAGGCCATGTCTGTACATGCTAGGCTCGTCAAGTTAACCCTAAGTGTTTTTGCTGTGTAAAACTGTCTTACACCCGTTGTATGTGAACGTAAGGATCTATCACACCCGATCATCACGTGGTGCTTCGAAACGACGAACTTTAGCAACGGTGCACAATTAGGGGGAACACTTTCTTGAAATTGTTATAAGGGATCATCTTATTTACTACCGTCGATCTAAGTAAACAAGATGCATAAACATAATAAACATCACATGCAATTATATAAAGTAGTGACATGATATGGCCAATATCATATAGCTCCTTTGATCTTCATCTTCGAGGCTCCATGATCATCTTGTCACCGGCATGACACCATGATCTCCATCATCATGATCTCCATCATCGTGTCTTCATGAAGTTGTCATGCCAACGACTACTTCTACTTCTATGACTAACGCGTTTAGCAAATAAAGTAAAGTAGTTTACATGGCGTTCTTCAATGACACGCAGGTCATACAAAATAAAGACAACTCCTATGGCTCCTGCCGGTTGTCATACTCATCGACATGCAAGTCGTGAATCCTATTACAAAGAACATGATCTCATACATCACAATTCATCATTCATCACAACTTCTGGCCATATCACATCACATGATCAATCACTGCAAAAACAAGTTAGATGTCCTCTAATTGTTGTTGCATCTTTTACGTGGCTGCAATTGGGTTCTAGCAAGAACGTTTTCTTACCTACGAATAACCACAACGTGATTTTTTCAACTTCTATTTACCCTTCATAAGGACCCTTTTCATCGAATCCACTCCAACTAAAGTGGGAGAGACAGACACCCGCCAGCCACCTTATGCAACTAGTGCATGTCAATCAGTGGAACCGGTCTCACGTAAGCGTACGTGTAAGGTTGGTCCGGGCCGCTTCATCCCACAATGTCGTTGAAGCAAGAAAAGACTAGTAGTGGCAAGTAAGTTGACAAGATCCACGCCCACAACAAAATTGTGTTCTACTCGTGCAAAGAGAACTACGCATAGACCTAGCTCATGATGCCACTGTTGGGGAACGTTGCAGAAAATTAAAATTTTTCCTACGGTTTCACCAAGATCCATCTATGAGTTCATCTAAGCAACGAGTCAAGGGAGTGAGTTTGCATCTACATACCACTTGTAGATCGAGTGCGGAAGCGTTCAAGGGGATGGTGATGATGGAGTCGTACTCGTCGTGATTCGGATCACCGATGACCAAGTGCTGAACGGACAGCACCTCCGCGTTCAACACACGTACGGGACGGACGACGTCTCCTCCGTCTTGATCCAGCAAGGAGGAAGGAGAGGTTGAGGAAGGCAGCTCCAATGGCAGCACGACGGCGTGGTGTAGTTGGTGCAGCAGTACTCTGACAGAGCTTCGCCAAGCACGTACGGAGGAGGATAGGTGTTGGGGAGGGGAGGGGCTACGCCTTGAGTTGTGTGTCTAGCAGCCCTCCCCTCACCCCTCTATATATAGGAGGAGAGGGGCAAGGGGGCCGGCCCTCTAGGGGAAACCCTAGAGGGGGCGGCGGCCAAAGGGTGGGGGGCTTGCCCCCCAAGCAAGGGGGGTGCGCCCCCTTTAGGGTTTCCCCCCAACCCTAGGCGCATGGGCCCAAGGGGGGGGGGCGCGACAAGCCCACTAGGGGCTGGCTGCTATCCCTACGCAGCCCAAGTGGCCCCCCGGGAGGGGTGGTCCCTCCCGGTGGACCCCCGGAACCTCTTC
This sequence comes from Triticum dicoccoides, assembly GCF_002162155.2. NCBI lineage: Eukaryota > Viridiplantae > Streptophyta > Magnoliopsida > Poales > Poaceae > Triticum > Triticum dicoccoides. The sequence continues at coordinate 283,464,249 of NC_041384.1, read as the reverse complement.
GGTGGTCCCGGTACAATACCGGTATGATCCCGAAACTTTCCGGTGTCCGTTTAACAACTTCCCATATATAAAACTTTACCTCCGGACCATTCCGGAACTCCTCGTGACGTCCGGGATCTCATCCGGGACTCCGAACAACATTCGGTAATCACATACTTGTCTTCTTGATAACCCTAGCGTCACCGAACCTTAAGTGTGTAGACCCTACGGGTTCGGGAGACATGCAGACATGACCGAGACGACCTCAGGTCAATAAGCAACAGCGGGATCTGGATACCCATGTTGGCTCCCACATGCTCCTCGATGTTGTCATCGGATGAACCACGATGTCGAGGATTCGATCAAACCCCGTATACAATTCCCTTTGTCAATCAGTACGTTACTTGCCCGAGACTCGATCGTCGGTATCCCAATACCTCGTTCAGTCTCGTTACCGGCAAGTCACTTTACTCGTACTGTAATGCATGATCCCGTGATCAACCACTTGGTCACTTTGAGCTCATTATGATGATGCATTACCGAGTGGGCCCAGAGATACCTCTCCGTCATACGGAGTGACAAATCCCAGTTTCGATCCGTGTCAACCCAACAGACACTTTCGGAGATACCTGTAATGCACCTTTATAGTCACCCAGTTACGTTGTGACGTTTGGTACACCCAAAGCACTCCTACGGTATCCGGGAGTTACACGATCTCATGGTCGAAGGAAGAGATACTTGACATTTGGAAAAGCTCTAGCAAATGAACTAACCGACCTTTGTGCTATGCTTAGGATTGGGTCTTGTCCATCACATCATTCTCCTAATGATGTGATCCCGTTATCAACTACATCCAATGTCCATAGCCAGGAAACCATGACTATCTGTTGATTACAAGGAGCTAGTCAACTAGAGGCTCACTAGGGACATATTGTGGTCTATGTATTCACACGTGTATTACGATTTCCGGATAATACAGTTATAGCATGAATAAAATACTATTATCATGAACAAAGAAATATAATAATAACACTTTCATTATTGCCTCTAGGGCATATTTCCAACACCGGCGACTCTGGAGGAAGAAGACGAGAGATTGAAGGTGCATGCCAGCCGTTGGATATAAATCCAATGTCTGTGGATGTCATAATCATTTGTTGACCAAGTTGACAACGCCCTGCGTAGGCTTCGACCTATTGTACCACTTGCCAGCCTAAAAATGTGGCATGTATTTAACCCATGTTTTGTCCATTTGCTGGGCTGGGTGAACAAATAATTTTGCATCAATGCGGCCCATTTATATTTTCTAAGAAATCCCAGCTCATTTGCACTTTCTCGAAATATATGAATTAGCTGGGCCCGTTCTATATATAATGTTAGGTTAGAAGGAGCAATTAATATGAAAACATAAACTAGAGCGACACATTTTTTCTACATAAAACTAACAAATTAGCGAGTTATTGCTCAAAATAAAAATGAGTGCGTTATTATTACATTGGTCCTTAAAATCTTCGCAAGCTTTTGTATGCAATCACCGGGATTTTCCTTGCCTGTGAGTAAAAAACAACCAGGATTTTCCTTCCCAACTTCTGTTAAACATTTACTTTTATAATTTAATAACATGCGGGTTGTTTTTATAATGTATATATAAGTCTCTATAAAATATACGATAATAGTAATAATATAAATATATATAATGTGGTTAGAAGGGAAAACATAAATTGGAGACAGCATTATTATTCTTATATATAGATAAATAGAACAGAGATCTGCGTTTTATTAAGAAAAATACATTGGGCTGCCAATCTTTAAGAAAAATTCCATAGGCCGGTACGGACCTCAAAAAATAAGTTGAAACCACTGTCTCCATATGTCGTGGGCTACGCATGTTAAAAAAACAAAACCTAGGCATGGCTGATACTTGTTCGCCCTTTGGAAAAAAAAGATAGCAGCTAGATCCCCGAGCAAACTGGATTAAAGAGGGGGCCGACAGCACGACTGAAGAAGCACATCAGGAGCGATTTTTTTCTTCAGTGGATGGCTCTCGATGGCGTTTTTTTACTTGCCTTTGCACCATACAACTTGTATTTTTAGCCTCCCAGTCCATGGTGGACCAGCAGCCCATTTGCTGGGCGGGCCAACCTACAGAAACCAGCACTCAATTCTTCATCAAACCCCAAAAACAACACAGTACTATGTTTGTTTTGAGGCCGAAAACATTACGGCGGGGGTTGAGCGGGGGAGGGGGGAAGACAGAGCAAAAAGATTAAAAAGAGTTGATGTGCCGTTGCTACCCTAACAAAGCAGGTGCTATTCTTCTCGGGAAGAAGGTGTGCCATTGACACCCACACGTCACAAATCCCACAGTAGGCATACTAACAAGTTCACACACAGGTACAACAGAAAAGGTAAACATTCATATCAAACTCAGGTTCACAGGACGCGTTCATATTCATAGCCAACAGTCATAATCAACAACTCAAAAGATTCATATATACACAAGTTCAACATGTCTATGCATCCAAATGATTGATAGATCACACAACAATATTCATAGATAATTCATAAAAAGATTCAGATATACACATGTTTAGTATGTTTATGCATCCAAATGATTGAGATCACAGCCAATATCATCCATGGACGAACTTTAATTACCTAGGGTACAGACTGGTAAATGTTGTTCAGTCGGAGGTACTTCTTGCTAAAATTAATGCTTGTACGAGTAAACTTTCGAGTACATAAGAGGCAGCACAGACAATCTGAACTTTGCTTGTAGGTTTATCCTTAAATAGTGGCCTCATGCCGAGGGAGGTTTGAGAAACTTGGCCACTACTTTCATCCAACTAGTTTACACGCTCATCTTGGTCCTATAGCTCGCCAAAATTCTACATTGCAGATAAGAAAGGAGGCGGTTGAGAAAATTAACCACCCAAATTTTGTGTGCAGTTCAACTGAAATGGAGCATCCCTGGCATGCGGACTGATTAAGTGCCAGATGAATATACGCATCAACCAACTTGTCTGGAATCTTTAGACTCCATGACATACAGTTCGCTACCATATGTGCTGATAAGCAAAAGGCACAAGTTCGGACCAAAGACTGGACTGTGTTTTTTTGGGCTATGCGCCAAGCAATATTTGTGGCGTTCACTCTCCTAATACTTGGGAGTTTGACAACCGGTTGATGCTAGTTGATAGTCGAATGAATATAGGCACTTCTTCTTATCAACATCGATGCTTGTCTGAGTGAACTTTGGAGTACATAGCAGCAGCATAAGTACCTGGCCATCTGATCTTTTTGTGCAGTTCTACTGAAATCACCCAATGTAATGATTTGTCTACGAGTTCAGGCTCCAAGTTAGTCCTTTATGAAATCGGCAAACAATAGCACAATAACAAATTACCAATACATATGACAAGCACAATAATCAGGATAAAGACCAGTACCAACCTGTGTGAGGTAGCATATCAATTACTATTTCCTTTGACGGGAAGCCGAGATAAGCCAAGCAGCTGACGGCAAAGGAAGGAAGCAAGCCCAGATTAGTGACTGACAGGAAAGGAAGGAAGCTATTGAGGCAATGAAACACCCAAAGTTTTTGTGCAATTCCACCAAAATCGAGCATCCCTGTTGGCACATATATTGAGAGAGTGAGATTACTGTAATAGTGTCACCAGTTGATGAAACATACACTAACAAATAGAAGCACCCTCATTATCTTAATGGGTAAAGTTAGCAACATAGTAGTCCTGCTTAAATAGAGGTATTAGTTTATTTAATAAGTGCCAATTAGCTCAACACTCAAAGCATTGCCATGTATCATAGGTTGCAAAACTTTAACTTGCAAAGATAAAGGAGTTTCTCATGACAGTAGCACGATACAAATAGAGATGACAACAAACTAATATGGATGAAGGCCTTAGACCAGTACCAACCTGAGCAAAAAAGCTTATTCATGTAGTCCCAGAAGAGATGATAAAGCACTCACTGGAATCACTCAGTAGTATATATTTTTGTGCACTTCAAATGTGTGGTTGAAATCACTCTTGTTTACCAGTGCTGAGATTATATCGAAAGATTATCAAGAACTTCCAGCAGAGTTAAAGCACTGGCCGGGATATAGTTCATTGTATTGTCTTTTGTAGTTCCACTAAAATGTATGATTGGCACAACATGATCCCTGTTTGCACAAGTAGGAACAAGGTGAAACCTTCATTCGCTTAGTGAGAAAGGATAGAAAGACATTAGCATATTACTCTAACAATAGCATCAAATTCATCATGGACAATACGCAGAAGTGGAAGGGCTCCCTGGAGGATCGTCTCACATGTAAGGTAGACGTTGCCGGAGCCCTTGAATGGCCTAGACCGAGGCCTCAGCTTCAGCAATATCACCTTGGCACTGCTTACTCTTCTTCTTCTTCCTCTTCATGCTCTGTTTCTCTTTCTCCTCACAAGTTGGTGAAACCAAGTACATGATTGGCCTTCTATTTCAGAATTGGTTTTGTCAGTGAGGGAGTACAAGTGTACTATAGTAAACAATAGCATTATTTTCTCATGGCAGTGCAAAATAAAGATGAACACATGCATTAAACATCATTCTTACCTAAAGGACAGTTATGGTGCCAATATGGATGATGAGGATTGGAACGCATATATCCCTTTGTGTAGTTCCACCGAAATGAGCCAACTGTTCCATTCTGACATTCCAGTTAAACAACACAAAAGTCACTTCTTTTTAAGAAGTGTTTTGTGCAGTGCACCAAAAGGTCACAACAGCAACCTGGTGAAATGGATATCCCAGTTTGCACAAAAAGCTACAATGGAAACAGTCAGAGTCTCAAACAATTACAGGCAAAAACATTTGGCTAAACTTGCCATGGCTTATAACAGTGGCATGGCTTCATTTTACCAGGGGCATTAGATTAAGAACAGCTAAATATTTGGTATAAGGGCATGGGACAGTGGGTGCACTAGCAGTCCAACACCATGTACCTAAACAGGGGCATAAAGTGGTGATTCAGAGTTTGTTGCCCCGAGAAACAAACATCCAAGAAACATATCTGGGTTGGTCCCATTTTTGCTCACTCTAGCCACCTACTCCTATATGTGGATAGCAAATCTAGTCCTAGTCATACCATTGTGTACAACGTTACCCTGATATTTCCCTTTTCGACCAAGAGACCGGTTAGATGACCAGTCTGTACTACTTTCACCCCCTTCCTTCATGTTTGTACCAAGTCCGATGTACATACTAAATTCCCCCACCCCCACTTTATTTGTTGTTTGAACCAAGTACAAGATTCGACTCCATGAAGTAGCTTTACCTCTAACAATAGAAGAAAAAATAGGTGACGTTGGACCATCCGATCGAGAGGGGCTGAGAGGCAGAAAATGATGCACATGCAGCGACGTAGCGAGCTGGAGAAGTAGAGCTAAGGCGGTTTCAAAGGAAGATATACCTGAAGATCATCGGGATGTGGATAGGTGCGCAGCGGGAGGCCGGATCCGCCCACACTAGGGCAACAATGAAGGGATCGGAGGACCTCCCACGCCGGCGCTTGGCCAGAGATAACGGTGTGGCCAGTAGTGGGTATCCTCCCTCGCTGTCGATGATGGCCTAAACGCTGCCCCTCCTCCCCTTCACCGGCGGAGGGGGATACGTCCGGATCTGTAACCGGCGGTGAGGATAGAAAGACAGTGTTTTTTGAAGGGAGAAAGACAGTGTTACCACCGCTATCTTATCCAGATCTGGAGAGGATGAGAATGTGTGAATAGAGCAACCCTAGCAAGCAACCGATCGCCACTCATAAGGAGGATAATCAATAAATACATCATGCTCCGACTTCTTAACATAACGGTTGACCATACGTGCATGCTACGGGAATCACAAACTTTAACACAAGCATTTCTCAAATTCACAACTACTCAACTAGCATGACTCTAATATCACCATCTCCATATCTCAAAACAATTATCAAGTATCAAACTTCTCTAATAGCATGACTCTAAGATCGTACCACCTCAAGAACACGAGAGAGAGAGAGAGATCAAACACATAGCTACTAGTACATACCCTCAGCCCCGAGGGAGAACTACTCCCTCCTCATCATGGAGAGCACCGGGATGATGAAGATGGCCACCGAAGAGGGATTCCCCCTCCGGCAGGGTGCCGGAACGGGTGTAGATTGGTTTTCGGTGGCTACGGAGGCTTTTGGCGGTGGAACTCCCGATCTATTGTGCTCCCTGAAGTTTTTAGGGTATATGGGTATATATGGGAGGAAGAAGTACGTCGGTGGACCTCTGGGCTGTCCACGAGGCAGGGCGCGCGCCTAGGGGGGTGGGTGTGCCCCCCACCCTCGTGGGCAGCCCGGGACTCTCCTGGTCCAACTCCAATACTCCGTGGGCTTCTTCTGGTCCAAAAATAAGTTCCGTGAAGTTTCAGGTCAATTGGACTCCGTTTGATTTTCCTTTTCTGATATACTCTAAAACAAGGAAAAAACAGAAACTGGCACTGGGCTCTAGGTTAACAGGTTAGTCCCAAAAATCATATAAAATAGCATATAAATGCATATAAAACATCCAAGGTTGATAATATAATAGCATGGAACAATCAAAAATTATAGATACGTTGGAGACGTATCAATGGGCGCGCGCATGATCGAGATAAAAGAAAGAAGATATAAGTCATAAGATCAACGACATGGGAGAGACGGGTTGGTATGACAATATGCATGCATGTGAGAGTGCAGGGAAGAAGGCCCGACAATTGAGCATGTGTTTTTGTCTTTAAGAGATAGTGGCGTGGGCTGGAGCATGCATCTATGGCGAGCAGAGGGAGTGAGACACAACGATTGTGCAAAAGAGATCAATTTATAAATGCATGTATGGAGACACATATATAGTGTGGGTCATAGGAAGCAAGAATGCGTGCGAGAAAGAAATGTCGACGGAGAAACTACAAATAGATACAGATATGGAAATGCTAGCTAGAGGGACATCGGCTAGTTTGAGTGTTGGAGATGACCATCGGGTGGTTCAGAGGGTGAAGTTATGTGTGTGTGAGAGAGAAAGATAAAAAGAGGGCACTTGACTGCATGTAGAGAGAAACATACATAGTGTGAGTGATAGGAAGCAAGAGTGAGGGCGAGAAAGAAGGTTGATGGAGAAATAGATAAACAGAAAGATAAAGATGCTAGCTAGTGTGCGTTAGAGATAGGAGTCAAGTGGATCAGAAGACTGAGTTATGTGTGTGGGTGTGAGAGAGATGGAGAAAGGGTGCATGTGACTCACATACAAACAAATATCGGAGAGAAATGAGATCCCGAGAGATGGAGTTTTGTGTCTGTGAGAGAAAAGGATATTTCACAATGAGAGTGATAGCTAGAGAGACATATGAGGGAACGCAAGATATCTCTAGGGAGAGAGAGAGTGTGTGTGAGCGACATATAAGAGAATGGTGGAGATATATGAGATCCTGGGAGACAGAGTTTGTGTTTGTGTGGGGGAAAGAGATATTTAAGAGGAAGAGTCATAGCTTCTCATACCTAAGGAGCGAAAGACATCTTTGTGTGAGAGGGTGTGTGCGAGTGGCACACAGGGGAATAGTAGAGAGAAATGACACCCCGAGAGAAGAAGTTTGTGTTTGTGTGAGAGAAAGATATTTCACATGGAAAATCATAGTTAGAGACACATAGTAGGGAACGAGATATACTTAGAGAGAGATAGAGTGATGGAGGTCGAGGGAGAGAGTACTGTTAGTGTGTTACGAAGATAAAAGATCATTGTCGACATACAGGTAGCACGAGAGATACTCGAGAGACGATGAACGCGTATAGGTCCAGAGAGATACTCCTATATAAGCATGGGTGATAGCTATATGAGACGAATATCTGGATTAAAGGGGATTCAAATATTTAAAGTGGAGATCACGACATCGATAATATCATAACGCAAATTGGTGTATCAAACATGCATATTCATTTGAATTTGGGGACACGTGTAATGTTATATAGTTTACCAATATTAGTGATCCATAGATTCTTTAATTAGAGACAATGCATGGTTTATATGCAATTAATGTCTAAATGGGATTACACTATATGTTGCGTGTGTCAAACACATTATACATGTTTGAGAAGTAAAAAAATAAAAACCCGCATGAAATACACATTAATTGGAGACAGTTAGCGAGGAATGCATACATTGGATTTCAACATAAAGTGGTTTCAAATATTTGAAAATCCAAATTAAGATGGATACAACCTTATGAATCTGAGATCATGCCATTTGTAAACCATATTTATGTATAAAGGGTGTTGTGCTTTTGAAAGTATATATATAAAATGATGTATATATAATTTTATTCCAATCAAAAATGGATCCTGCCCGAACAAAAATAGAATACAAACTGCATTCAAATTGAGTTGGCACGGTAAACGTGCACTCTTGCTCTGCAAAAATTTGAACGAAGCGGGGAAAGTCGTAGTAACCTCCCGAAACCAAAATCTGTGAGATGGAAATTACTGCCTATCCCTGCCACGCAAAGCCTATCGACTCAATTTCTATAGGTTTCGATAGGGGTAGGTTTGTAATTTCACTCAAACGTGACATAACTGCCTCTCACCCGGATTCATACATGGTGGGCGCCAAAACATAGTGTCTCCATGGCCGAAAATGACTCCCTTCCCGATTCATACACGATGGGCGCCAAAAACAAACTCCCGTCGGCAAATATTCGGTGTATGCGTGATTACCGTCCTATCCCCAACCAACTAATATTGCTGTGATGTAGGAAATTTTAAACGGGGGCTAAGTTTGTAAATTTCCTCGCATTTGAGACAAGCGCGCCCTGAAGACATGGTTCCCCTTCATCTCTCCCTCCATTTCCCCATTTGTACACCGTGGGCGCCAAAACACCCTCTCCACCCCAGCCTCCTCCGTCTGCCACCCCATCCATGTAACATACCAAAATCCTAAATTTTGGAATGTTATATTAAATAAATATTTTTGATTTCCTGTTTGATTGTGGTGTGATTGCTTGTGTGAAATTGAGTGGAATTTGAAACTTTTTGAAAGTTGAATGAGAGGGAATGAAATGATTTTCCCAAACTTTCATCTTTGCATTCTGATCTCCATGAATTCAAATTCTTTTCAAATGCAAAACCCTAGAGTGAAGATGACATGACTTCCAATTAAAATGGAAAGGTTTTTTGTCTGAAAATATTTGAATTTCATTTGCAAATATTTCAAACCAGAAACTTTATGCAACTCAATGATTTTCATGAGAGAAGATAAAATGACTTCTTCAAATTATGTGAAATATGAGTTGGAAGTTTAAAATAATCAAATTGAAAGTCCCCTTTCAAGTTATTTGGAAACCCACTTTCAATTTGGAGCTATTTGGTTTTTATTCAAATTATTTTTCTCCAAAAATAAAATAAATGGAAAATAGGGTAAAAGGATTCCCTACAGTAGAAAAGTGGAGAAAATGAGTTTGAAATTATGTTGGTATTTTTAAAATAGTTTTATTTGCATTTTTAATGCAACAGTAGCACTGTTTGGTTTATTTTATTTTTCTTGAATTTTATTTGTAGATGAAAATATGTTCATCTTTTAGGATTTCTTTTTCTGAACATTTTGATATATTATATGCGTATATTATATTTCTATTTTTGCTTAATTTATTTCTTTTTTGTTCCCTGATTAAAAGAAAAAGGGGGAAAGTCTTTTTAAAAGGCTGAAGCCGAGTCGTCACGCCACCTCTCAATCTCCCCGCGGCCCAGCTGGCCCACCAGCTCGCTCCCGTGCCCTAAAATCCTTCACGCAGGTCGCCCGCTCCCTCTCGCTCTTGCCCGCAGCCACTGATGCATGGGGCCCGCCATCTTCTTCCTCCTCACGCCAAGCCGCCGACGCCCAAACTCGCTCAACCGCCGCCGATATCCCGATCCTCACGGGATCACCTTCCCCGATTCGCCCCCTCCTCCAAGAACCGCTCCCCCTAGATATACCCCTCTTCCTCGTCCGTTTCCGCCCTAAAGCCGCCCCGAACCCCTCTCCCTCGCCCGTACTGCCTCGTCGGAGCCTGAGCTCTGCCGCCAAGCCATTGCTGCCGCAGCACTTGACCCCGACCACCTTGCCGCCACCTGAGATCACCACCGTAACCCCATCGCTCGTCCGCATCTCCCCGTGCCCTCACCCAAGCCCGAAACCCACTGGAGCGTCGTCATCCGCCGAAGCCCGAACGCCATCGCCGCCTCAACCTTATCGTCGTCCTCCTCTGACATCCCTGAGCTCACCACCGACCACCATCGTCATCGCCATCGTCTTCCACATCTCCTGGACGCCTTCCCCGTCACCGAGGACCACCGGAGGCATCGACCGCATTGAACCCGAGCCGATGGAACCTTGCTGGAGTCACCTCACCGCCGCTGTGAGCTTCCCCTGTCTTCTTCCCCGTTTGATCTTTTTTTCAACGCTCTAGATTAGATCTATTGAGTAGGTTGGTTTTTTTATAGATCGGTTTAGTTCCGGTTTGTTACGATTTTTATTCGGTTTAGATCGGTTCAGGTCTAGTCGGTTTAGCCGATCGGTCTTTCTGTTTTAGCCCGTACACGTTTGTGTTATTTTACGACCGAGAGCTACATAGTTCAGATCGCCCACCTCCCTGGCCCGATAGCAGTAGGCCACGTAGCTAGTGCCCAATTGTTTTTTTATTTTTATTTTCGTTTCTGTTTTAAAAACAGAATAGTTTTGATTTTATATTGCTTATAACTTTTATGTTTTAGATCCAAATTGATTGATTCTTTTTGCACTGTGTCACAAATTTGTTGAAGTTTCTGTTTGCGTACATGGATTTCAATTTTGAGTAGTTGTAGTTTGAATTTGCATGAATTTGCCTCAAACACTATTTCGGCCAAAACTTGAGTTTGAAAGTATATTTTAAGTTTATTATTTTTGCTCCTGGTCACTAGGACTTTTGCCTATCCAATAGAATATAGTGATTTATTTTTAGTTTATTTTGAATTAAGTTTTTAGCGAAAACAACACTGTTTTCTATGTAGTTTTGTTTTGCTTGTAACTTAGTGAGTTTTAATTAGATTTAATTAATTCTTTTTGCAAAGTTTTGTTGATTGTAATATACATATGTTAGACTTTAGTACATAATTTTAGAAATTATTTTTATTAGTTTTGCTACTGTTTAGGATTTCAGTTTAGCATAGCTAGTATATAGTGTATGTAATAGCTAGTATTGTAGTTATTTTTGCTAGAAATTATTTTAGATAATTTATTTCTGTTGTTTTGATGGAAATAGATTTTATTTTCTGTTAAGAAACTGTTTAGATTAATTTAGTGTGGTTATGAAAGTTATTGGTTGATAGTGTGTTGGTTTTCCCTAGTTTTCTTTAAAGTTCTCTTTGGATAGTTATTTTGGTCTTCTTTGATTTCATTATTGTTTTATTTATTTATTTTATTTAGTTGAGTGTTATTTTGATTGATAGTACTGATTACTAGAATTGATTGCTTATGTGAATACTATGTTTGATTATATAGATTTCAACGGAGTGACGAATAGTTCTACAAGTCATTATTTTGAGAGCGTATTTATCTTCATCAACTTACCAGGCAAGTTCACTTTGACCATGCTTTTGATACCTATGTTTTTACTGCATTTAGTGTCACCATTAAAAATCCCTCCAGTAGTTATATTGACTTCTTGTAGTTGAGTAGAATGCATGAGGTAGGAACCCATCACCCTGTTACCAAGCCCGGGATGTTGTTTAGTTTCAATGCTATGCTAAAGTAGACGGGGTTGGTATGAGTGTTCGGGAGTGGTGTGAGTATGAAGAACTCTACGTTAATGACGACAAATTCATGATGGCATTTGCAAGGACTGCATCTTCAAGACTTCAAGATTTTGAGACTCGAGACAAGACAAGAATTCAATACACACTACTGGGTGAAGGACGGTTGACGGGTAACCTAGAGCAACCAGTGGATGGCTGGGATGCATGGAGAAGCGCCATGACATCTTGAGGAAAGCTTCACCCAAACTCAAAGAGACGGAAGAATACTTCATGCCCGGAAGCTTACCTGTGCAACCGCAAGTCACTATGGGCTTTGGCTTGGTTGACCTTAGTTGTGACTCTGGCCGGGACGGTGCTAGTAGATGTAGAACTATGGTAGGATTGGATGAGCACCGGACAGTGGTCAGGAAACTCTTTAGAAGACCATGTTTTGGTCGTCTTGTTCTCAAACACCATGAAGTGCGAGATATAAAAGGAGGGATCGAATATTGCGGGTAAAGTGTACAAAGCTCCGCAGAGGGTTAAAACCTAATCGATTAGCCGTGTCCCCGGTTACGGACAATTTGAACATCTGGACTTGGATCTATCTCGAAACTCTCAACACCGGACTGATAACTTAATTGTGGGCAACTTATGATGATTTGGGCTATGAGACATCGTTTGGCGGAACCGTGTCATTATAGAAAACCCGTAGTACAGACTGCTGATATTCCTTTGTTGTAGGGAAAATAAAACCAGCTTTTACGCAAACAAAACTCAGATACAGAGCCACAAAGCCATATTGCATATAGTATAGTTCATCATATGTTTTTCTTACAATGATCTTGCCGGTACATTCAATGTACTGACCTACACGGCTGCAACGTCTCATGTTGCAGATATTTTTTCTTCCGGCAAGTAAGAGTACGGTTCAGGGTTATGGTCTACACTCAACTTGCCGATGGCGTTGATGGGACTCCACATCTGATTTTTTTGTTTCCGCTGAGACTTACGAGGTATATACCAGTTTTACATTATTTATACATGTGATTGCACTTTCATATATACATTGATGTACTGTGTGTGCCAGCATACTAATCCAGGGATGGCATGGATACACAGATGCTTGACCGTCTGAGGTCGGGTCGCTACAAATATGGTATCAGAGTACATGTTGACTGTAGGACGTGACCCTAGAAATCGGAAAGCCCCTAGGACAGGAAATCTCTAAAACTTTATTTTCAAAAGAATCCATTACTTCTCATCTTTTCTGATTTTATCAAATATCCTCTGTTACCTCAAATAGTTAGAATATACCCCTTTCCCTTTTGACCACACAGAGGATCAAGTGAAGCCGCTCCAAGAAGGACAAGATATCAGACAACCGATGACCATTTCAAAGTAAAGAGGATTTCACCATGCATTAGAAGAGTTGAAGCTACAATAGTTGAAGACTTCGAAGACTTGAAGAACTTGAAGAATTATTTGACCTTTAGAAGACCAAACTCCTGTTATATACTTACATTAGATGCGATGATTTGTGAGCTGTCCTTTGTTTGATGTTTTTCTGACAGCCACAAAATAAAACCCGTTTCTTCAAAACTATTGTTTGTATTGTGTGTATATCCCTCTATTCTTCTCTCTTATCTCATCCCAAAACCCTTGGACCAATAGATGAGAAAGGAAGATGGACTAGTATTCTTTGGACCGATGACTCAGCTGGAGGCGGAGCTGTGGATTCAAAACATGGAGGATCACTTCGGGAAGAATTTGATCACTAGGAAGTGTGAGGTTCAATATGCTCTTCGGTATTTTACCAAAAGTGCTGGAACCTGGTGGAAAATGCATCAAGCCATACCAGGATGCAGCAGAGAAAGAGCTTGGGAGGAATTCAAGAAGACTCTGTTAAGATCTCATCTCATCTAGATGCACTGGGATAACCCGATGAAGAAACCTTATGCCTGCAAGATTTGCGGAGAAATAGGACACACCAATGAAGAACACAAGGATGGATGCACCCCACTGAAGAATGCCCAACTAGGCAGGTGACTTGTTTCCTGTGTGAAGGAACTACGCACTACCCTGCTCAATGTCAGATTTACCCCAAGGTACAAGAAATTACCAAGCAGCAAAAAGAAGCCCTCAGGGAAAGCTTGGAAGACCTTGTGATGGAGGAAGTTATGGAGAACCCTGATGGAGAAGGCCTAAACAGATTTTACGCTCATGCCTGCTAGTCATGTGGAGAAGAAGGACATTTTTCAGAGTATTGCACGAAGGAAAGCCAAGAGTATCTCAGAGACTTCCCTACAACAGAAGTGAAGTTTGACCCTCAAGAAATAGAAGCTCTGATCATTACAGAGAAATCCAGGAAGAGGAAACGAAGCCAACCCCGGAACAACCCAATTTCTGCAGAGAAGGACCTGAGTCATATCACTTGTTAAAGGTGCAAGGATTTAGGTCATTACGCTAGTAAATGTCCAAAAAAGAAGCCTAGAATCCAAGGAGCCTACATAATCACAAAGAAGCCCCGAGACAGTTTGGAAGTCATTTGTTTTCGCTGCAAGGAAGCAGGACATTTTGCTAGGGAATGTTCAGATCAGAAGAAAGCTGGAGCAGAGTAGTTGAGATTTTGATATGGATAATAAGAGTGCTAGAAAGCAATTTTTTCATGAGTACAATAAGTTGAGTTATGTATAATGGGTGCTCAAAGATTGTAATGAATTCATGAAATCAATAAAGTTAATGTGTTATGATTTCGTATGTTGTATTATGTGAGTTTTTACTCTATGAACAAAGATTTTGGACCAGTTTCAAGGATATGAGAAATATGGTCTATGGATGGATTTGTGAATTTCATTGAAGGGTTGTAGTACCCTGTGAAGAACACTAGACCAATGGATAGGAAAATATATTCCTCAGACTGGAGTTCAAAAAAATAGTTGGAGTTTTGCTTTTGATACGATGGTTATGAAGAAACGGAGTACTGTTGGATATAAAGGAGGTGTAATATGGAACAAGAGATACTCGAAGGATGAGTTAAAGTGATACAAGTATTGAAGTCAGCCATAACCCACAGGCCCAGGAATTAATAAGGATCAAGTACCCACTGGAAGAAGAAATTTTGGGAATAAACTGCGATTTGAACAGCAGACGTTCCTTAGGAGGATACGAAAACCCAAGAGTGGTGAAGTAGCGATAGATGTTTTGTTCAGCTTGCGTAATTAATGGATATATCCGAACTCAGTTCGAGGACAAGAGAAATTCTGCAATGCTTGTGAGAATGACCGAGTGTTAGAAACGTGAGATTCGCTAAACCTTATACAGGGTAATGATTTGGGTGCGGAATGGATTGATTACCATACCAACTTACTCATATCATTCGCTCATGCTATTTGGAATGGTAAATCTGAGTGACTTACCCATAGTAGAGTGACGACAATGTCAAAACCTTGTTTAAACCCTAGAATGGTAGGACGATTGATCCATGTACAAGCAACCATTGCCAACCATAGGTTATACGGTGAGATTCAACCTAGGCCCATTTCTTGCAGGAGAAGCCAATGATTGACCACCATGAGATTTCGAAAGTTGTTTAGTATTGGCGACAGACCTGTCAGATATGAAGACCCAGTCTCAAAAGAACCTCGCCAGGATGAAAGGACACATGTTTGAGGAAAAGTTTGTGACCCTACCGGAAGAGCCACAGTAAAGGAGTTATTCCAGAGAGTATGAGAACACTGACACCGTCAACTCTAAGCATGGAGTACGTGAGTATTGATGGACCCATGACTTTGATATTAAGCGTGGTAGCACCCCAGATTTTTGCCGATCATTGTATTTGCTAGAAGACCCCCAAACCCTAACCTTTTCTTGCTAGCCTCTTCGAATCTTGAGGACGAGATTCATTTTAAGTGTGGTAGGTTTGTAACATCCCAAAATCCTAAATTTTGGAATGTTATATTAAATAAATATTTTTGATTTCTTGTTTGATTGTGGTGTGATTGCTTGTGTGAAATTGAGTGGAATTGGAAACTTTTTGAAAGTTGAATCAGAGAGAATGAAATGGCTTTCCCAAACTTTCATCTTTGCATTATGATCTCCATGAATTCAAATTCTTTTCAAATGCAAAACCCTAGAGTGAATATGACATGACTTCTTCCAATTAAAATGGAAAGGTTTTTTCTGAAAATATTTGAATTTCATTTGCAAATATTACAAACCAGAAACTTTATGCAACTCAATGATTTTCATGAGAGAAGATAAAATGACTTCTTCAAATTATGTGAAATATGAGTTGGAAGTTTAAAATAATCAAATTGAAAATCCCTTTCAAGTTATTTGGAAACCCACTTTAAATTTGGAGCTATTTGGTTTTTATTCAAATTATTTTTCTCCAAAAATAAAATATATGGAATATAGGGTAAAATGATTCCCTACAGTAGAAAAGTGGAGAAAATGAGTTTGAAATTATTTTGGTATTTTCAAAATAGTTTTATTTGCATTTTTAATGCAACAATAGCACTATTTGGTTTCTTTTAATTTTTTTGAATTTTATTTGTAGATGAAAATATGTTCATCTTTTAGGATTTCTTTTTCTGAACATTTTGATATATTATATGCGTATATTATATCTCTATTTTTGCTTTGTTTATTTCTGTTTTGTTCTCTGTTTAAGAGAAAAAGGGGAGAAGTCTTTTTAAAAGGCTGAAGCCCAGTCGTCTGGGCCACCTCTCTCTCTCACCGCGGCCCAGCTGGCCCAGCAGCTCGCTCCCGTGCCCGAAAACCCTTCGCGTAGGTCGCCTGCTCCCTCGCGCTCTTGCGCGCAGCCACTGATGCGTGGGGCCTGCCATCTTCTTCCTCCTCATGCCAATCCACCGACGCCTGAACTCGCTCAACCGCCGCCGATATCCCGATCCTCACGGGGTCCTCTTCCCCGATTTGCCCCTCCTCCAAGAACCCCTCCCCCTATATATACCCCTCTTCCTCGTCCGTTTCTGCCCTAAAGCCGCCCCGAACCCATCTCCCTCGCCCGTACTGCCTGGCCGGAGCCCGAGCTCCGCCGCCATGCCATTGTTGCCGCAGCACTCGACCCCGACCACCTTGCCGCCACCTGAGATCACCACCGTAACCCCATTGCTTGTCCGCATCTCCCCATGCCCTCACCCAAGCCCAAAACCCACCGGAGCACCGTCATCCGCCAATGCCCGAACGCCATCGCCGCCTCAACCTCACCGCCGTCCTCCTCTGACGTCCCCGAGCTCATCGCTGACCACCATTGTCATCGCCATCGTCTTCCGCATCTCCTGTATGCCTTCCCCGTCACCGAGGACCACCGGAGGCGTCGACCGCGTTGAACTCGAGCCGCCGGAACCTCGCCGGAGTCACCTCGCCGCCGATGTGAGCATCCCATCACTTCTCAAATGTTCAATCTTTTTTTCAACGCTC
The DNA here is from genome assembly GCF_002162155.2 of Triticum dicoccoides. NCBI lineage: Eukaryota > Viridiplantae > Streptophyta > Magnoliopsida > Poales > Poaceae > Triticum > Triticum dicoccoides. The sequence continues at coordinate 283,447,037 of NC_041384.1, read as the reverse complement.
TAGATTAGATCTATCGAGTAGGTTGTTTTTTTATAGATCGGTTTTGTTCCGGTTTGTTATGGTTTTTATTCAGTTTAGATCGGTTCGGGTCTAGTCGGTTTAGCTGATCGGTCTTTATGTTTTAGCCCGTACACGTTTGTGTTATTTTACGACCGGGAGCTAGATAGTTCAGATCACCCACCTCCCTGACCCGATAGCAGTAGGCCACGTAGCTAGTGCCCAATTGTTTTTTTATTTTTATTTTCGTTTCTGCTTTAAAAACAGAATAGTTCTGATTTTATATTGCTTATAACTTTTGTGTTTTAGATCCAAATTGATTGATTATTTCCGCATTGTGACACAAATTTGTTGAAGTTTCTGTTTGCGTACTTGGATTTCAATTTTGAGTATTTGTAGTTTGAATTTGCATGAATTTGCCTCAAACACTATTTTGGCCATAACTTGAGTTTGAAAGTATATTTTAAGTTGATTCTTTTTGCTCCTGGTCACTAGGACTTTGGCCTATCCACTAGAATAATTTTTAGTTTATGTTAAATTAAGGTTTTAGCGAAAATAGTATTGTTTTCTATGTAGTTTTTTTTTGCTTGTAACTTAGTGAGTTTTATTTAGATTTAATTAAATCTTTTTGCAAAGTTTTGTTGACTGTAATATACATATGTGAGACTTCACTACATAATTTTAGAAATTATTTTTATTAGTTTTGCTACTGTTTAGGATTTCAGTTTAGCATAGCTAGTATATAGTGTATGTAATAGCTAGTATTGTAGTTATTTTTGCTAGAAATTATTTTAGATAATTTATTTCTGTTGTTTTGATGGAAATAGATTTTATTTTCTGTTAAGAAATTGTTTAGATTAATTTAGTGTGGTTATGAAAGTTATTGGTTGATAGTGTGTTGATTTTCCCTAGTTTTCTTTAAAGTTCTCTTTGGATATTTATTTTGGTCTCCTTTGATTTCATTATTGTTTTCTTTATTTATTTTGTTTAGTTGAGAGTTATTTTGATTGATAGTATTGATTGCTAGAATTGATTGCTTATGTGAATACTATGTTTGATTATATAGATTTCAACGGAGTGACGAATAGTTCTACAAGTCATTATTTTGAGAGCGTATTTATCTTCATCAACTTACCAGGAAAGTTCACTTTGACCATGCTTTTCATACCTATGTTTTTACTGCATTTAGTGTCACCATTCATAATCCCTCCAGAAGTTATATTGACTTCTTGTTGTTGAGTAGAATGCATGAGGTAGGAACCCATCACCCTGTTACCAAGCCTGGGACGACGTTTAGTTTCAATGCTACGCTAAAGTAGACGGGGTTGGTATGAGTGTTCGGGAGTGGTGTGAGTATGGATAACTCTACGTCAATGACGACAAATTCATGATGGCATCGGCAAGGACTGCATCTTCAGGACTTCAAGACTTCAAGATTTTGACAAGAATTCAATACACACTACTGGGTGAAGGACGGTTGACGGGCAACCTGGAGCAACCAGTGGATGGCCGTGATGCATGGAGAAGCACCATGACATCTTGCGGAAAGCTTCACCCAGACTCAAAGAGATGGAAGAATACTTCATGTCCGGAAGCTTAGTTGTGACTCTGGCTGGGACGATGCTAGCAGATGTAGAACTATGATAGGATTGGATGAGCACCGGACAATGGTCAGGGAAACTCTTTGGAAGACCATGTTTCAGTCGTCTTGTTCTCAAACACCCTGAAGTGCGAGAGTATAAAAGGAGGGATCGAATCTTGCGGGTAAAGTTTACAAACCTCCGCAGAGGGTTAAAACCTAATCGATTAGCCGTGTCCCTAGTTACGGACAATTTGAGCATCTGGACTTGGATCTATCTTGGAACTCTCAACACCGGACTGATAACTTAATTTTGGGCAACTTATGATGATTTGGGCTATGAGACATCGGTTGGCGGAACCGTGTCATTATAGAAAACCCGTAGTACAGACTGCTGATATTCCTTTGTTGGAGGGAAAATAAAACCAGCTTTTACACAAACAAAACTCAAATACAGAGCCACAAAGCCATATTGCATATAGTATAGTTCATCATCTGTTTTTCTTACAGTGATCTTGCCGATACATTCAATGTACTGACCTACACGGCTGCAACGTCTCATGTTGCAGATATTTTTTTCTTCCGACGAGTAAGAGTATGATTCAGGGTTACGGTCTACACTCAACTTGCCGATGGCGTTGATGGGACTCCACACACGGTTGTTTGTTTCCGCTGAGACTTACGAGGTATATACCAGTTTTACGTTATTTATACATGTGATTGCACTTTGATATATACATTGATGTACTGTGTGTGCCAGCATACTAATCTAGGGATGGCACAGATACACAGAGGCTTGACAGTCTGAGGTCGGGTCGCTACAATCCACCACCGTCCTCCTCCACCATCCCGGAGCTGATACCCCGACGCCGTCGGCCATTACAAGAGATCGACCTCTCTCATCCATGGCTTCGGACCGGGATCCTTGCATCCCGTCCTCTCGCTTCATCCCCGCCGTCGTCCACCTTGCCGGCGCTGCTCCCATGACCGTCTCGTCCATCGCGCCCCGCTGTCACTGTCTACCCTCCTAGATCTGCTTCCACGCCGCCAAGAACCATCGCTATCGCAGCATCGTCAAATTCTCAGCAGATGCATACACGGCGCCGCACCAGAGGCAGTACTCTTTCGTATCTGCTCAACTTATTTATCGCAGCAAGAAAATAGATCGCCACTGCTTTACTATGATTTCTTGTCCATCACTTACTTCTTAGTTGAAAGCAAACATTGGTTGCGAAGTTGCCTTTGTCCGGTTTGCACCTTCAGATCCACCATGGCACGCTCAACACTATACTCGCAATGCTTATGGTTTTCCCCTTTTATATTCCACAGTAGTTAAATGACAGTAGGCTAAATTTCAAAATTGGGTCAGTCGATTTTTGAGAGCTCGCCGGAGTTCGCCGGTGCGAAGGAAGGGGCTCGGGTGGGGATGGTGGTTGTGGGGGCGGTGGTGGGACCTCGTCGAAGGAAGAAAACTCGACGCGGGTGGGGGCGGGGGGTGGGGGTTGGGGGTGGCGGAGGAACACAGGCGGTAGGGGCCGGTGGTTCGGCCGGCGGCCCGTGCGGTGTTCTGTATGGGAAGCACATTATGTTCCTTGTCAGGAAGGGGAGCAGGGACATCTGCAGTCGACACCTTTATTGGGCCGGTTCTGCTAAATGATTTCGCACTTCGAGTTGGTCTGCCATAATACCCCAGAAATGGTGGGAGCCGCGTGGTCTTTGATAGACTAAACTGATAGTAACAGCTATGCACCTTCAGATGAATAGAGTTCGCCTGTAGGTGATTGACAAGCTGCATATTAGTAGCAGCAAAACCCTATGTTTTCCAGCCAGTTCCGCTTTCCCGATTTATTTATGGTGGTTATCGTGTACCCCTATTATTTACACTACGATCTGCCTACTGGCTCTGCGCTCTCATTATCATGGTTTGGCAATAAACTTTCTATATGGTATATTATGAACCTATCATCTGCCAACTATCCTTACATTTGGGGCCCCCAACAGGGAGCCTATTTTTTGTGTAGTTGTGCCAGATTATATTAATCTACTCACCATATTACAGCACACATGGTCTCTCTCATCAAAATCCAGTGATAGCACACAAGGGTTTACAGGGAGCCTCTATTATATTACAATATCCTCTGCATTACAAAGATAATCTCACTACTATTTGTGTTTTCATGCTTTACAGATATTGTACATAATCACAATGAATATAAGAATGCGCACATCAGAAGAATATTGCGGAACAGTTCAATGGGTAACAAACTTGGCATCAAGGGATTGAGGTCCATTATGGATGCAATGAAACCCACATGCTCCCGTCCTATAGATTCGTATTCAGAATATAATCCTAATGACTATTCCGAGCTTAAGGAGTCAAAGGCAGATGGCCTATCATGTTCACCCAATAAGGTGCGTGTTCTAATTTGGCAAGGTTTTATTGGTTGCACATATCTTGCATAAGGTGTCTTGCATTTCTTTTGCTTCTTTGCACCACCATCTGCTTAGTTTACTCATGACATATGTGAAGATGCCATGCCCATCCATTATCAACACCTACTCCATTTGTCGTGATACCATGTTTTTCCATTCAAATGTTGTTCTTGTGTTTCAGACATCCAAAAGGAAGAGGGTGATTGCAGAACCTAAAGGAGTACAGCAAAGTCCTTGAAAAAGGTGGTGCTACCGGAGAAATCACATAGCACCCGACGTATATTGGCGATAGAACCAACGCCACAAAATCTAGGATATTGCAACTATGTTGGTCACTGCTTTGCTCTTGTGAGTACCTATTGTCCTATCGTTGTCCTTACATTCATACCTGGTGGATTATGTGACATCGTTGTGCATTATAGCTTGCTTATCCACTGTTCGCTCCAAATTATCAGATCTATATTAATGCTTAAATTAATGTAGAATAAAACCAATGCCTATGAAGAAATTTAGTTTTGCATTGTTCTTGTAAGTATCTGTTGTCCTTATATTTGTTAGCTAGTTCTTCATGTACACTTTACAGCTTATTTTCCCTTGTCCTCCATTTTTCTACACGTCAAATCTACATTTACTATTGCCAAAATATTGAATAAAACCAATGTTACTAAAGAAGTTTAGCTCCGCATTTCTCTTGTCAGTGCCTTCTGCCTGTATGCTGTATTTACATTTGTACTCTGCATCTTAAGTTAAATAATCGCCATTTGTTCCTATATTTTCACATCTATATTTACTCTTAACAAAATGTAGAATAAAGGCAATACTCTTGAAGAAGAGTGTGAGGTAAACTTCTTTAATTGCCCCCCATCAATATGGACAAGGCCTTTATAGAGCCTGTCTTCACTACTAATGTAAGTTTGTTCTCCTCGAGCCTTCAAACTTTATTGTTTATATTTGGATAGCTATGAGTACAAATGTTGTTTATTTTTGTCTTCTGCATCAAATTTCTTGTTCAAAGTTTATAAAGTAGAAGTACATAAACATAAGTTTGTCGTTCTCAATTTCAGTCTTTAGTTGTACAATCTAGTTCCTTATTCGTACCATGTAAATTAAACTAAACATAGCAAGTTATCTTGTTTAGCACTATGTGTATGCTTGTGTCCTTGATCTGTAATCTAGTGGTGTGGTGAGACTACCAACAACAGCACAATGTTATATGCTGCTATGTCTTAACTATGAACAATGCCATATTATATTAATGTTATTTAAATCGTGTCTCTTTATTTACCAATCTGAAATGGTATAAATTGACAGTACACTCACCATTCATGCTTATACGTTGTTTAGAACTACATCTATGCTTGTGTTCTTGATCTATAATCTAGTGGTCTGGTGAAGCTGGCCGCTCCTACACAATGCCATTTCCTGCTGTCTTAACTATGAACAATGCCTATTATGTTAATGCTATTTTAAACCGTGTCTCTTTATTTCTGACAAATAAATGAGATGAATTGACAGCGCTGATGCTTATACGTGCAAAACCTATTATCTACCTACTTGTTTCTCTTTCAGGGTGACAACACTACTGCTAGGAAGAACTGCCACAATGATAGTGAGACGAACCCATTGTTTGTCCCTCTAACACATATTCCAGAGGAGAAGGAAAAACATATTGAGGGTAGGGATACAACCACGAAGTCACATCTTGATGTAGTGTCAAACTTACTCAGTGACACAAGCTCGATGAAGTCGCCGCCTGAATCTGTTCGACTTCTTCAGTCTGAAATTCAAGCAGAAATACATGCTTCCGCTCAAATACGACTGGAACTTCAATCTCTATGCAAGATTAATCGTAAGTATAGGATGTTTATTGATGCTATGTAGCTTAAGTTGGTGGATATGAGCGCCAAAGAAGCACAGTCTCATCAGGTTGCTAAGATGCTTGCGCCGCAGCTGCTGGGCCGGGCTAACCTTTCTTGAACTATGTTGAAGTGTTGTCGATTCTGTCTATTATTTTGTCCGCCTGTTAACTTCCATTGGTGGCGACCTGCCCAGTTTATGTAATCTGTTGTCTGGTTTCCCTTTATTATCATTGGTGGCGAATTTTGATGCCGAGGGGATGCAATATGCTGTAATTTCTTTATTGTATTATCTAGGTTTATTCTTGGTCGGTATGCTGTAATTTAGGCTGGAAGGTTCATTTGATCTCAGTGTTGTCGATCTTCAGGGCGGCCCGTTACTCATATGGGCCAAAACGTGGGCCTATAATCATCTTGGGCCATTAGCAGGTCTAAACCTTATGGTTGTTGCCCGCCTTTAATAGGCTGAATAAAGTTCTGGCCAACTGGGCCAGAGAATACAATGGGCTTTTAACAGGTTAAAACCTAGATTGGGATAGCGTTGAGCCGAAAAATTCACGGGCCAATACATGCCGAAACTGCCTAAGGCCCATGTTTGGCCCAAATAGGACGAGCAGTTAACAGGCCAAAATATGTCTTGGGCCCGTTTGGCCCAATAAAATTCTGGGCTTTAAGCAGGCTGGTATCTACGCGGGCCATAGGCCTAAAGGTGTCATGGGCCATTATCAGATGGGCTGTAAGCAGGCCGTATTCAATGTGGGCTGTAATTAGGCCCAACTGTTACACGAGCCATTAATACGCCGGTAGGCCAGTTGGGCTGAAATTTATCCACGAAGACTGCGGGCCGTTAAGAGGCCTAAAGTTACGTCGGACAAGAAATAGCCCAATGTCTGCATGGGCCGTTAAATGGCCTAAAGTTAAACCGGTCCGACAACGTCCCAGATGCACCACATGCCGCTAACAGGCCAAAACTATTATCAGGCCGAACTGGTAAACGAGCATTTAACAGGCTAAAATACAAACCTATCTTAGAATGGGCCCAAAAGAACAGTGGCATGTTAACGGGCTTGATCCGATATGGGCCGTAATTTGGCCCAAAACACGGCAGGTTGTGAATGGGCTTGATTTGGTATGGGTCTCAATTTGGCCCAAAACATGGTAGGCTGTTAACGGGTCAGCCCACTAGTGCCTGAAAAAACATGGTGGGCCTTTAGCTGGGCCGGCCTTTTCACCGGAATGGGCCTGTAACATCCCAAAATTCTAAATTTTGGAATGTTATATTAAATAATTCTGATTTGTTTGTTTGATTGTTGAGTGATTGATTGTGTGAAATTGAGTGGAATTTGAAACTTTTTGAAAGTTTAATGAGAGGGAATGAAATGACTTTCCCAGACTTTCTTTTTGACTTTTGATCTCTGGGGATTCAAATTCATTTTATCATCATAACACTAGTGTGAAGATGACATGACTTCTTCCATTTGAAATGAAAAGGGTTTTTGAAAAAAGAATATTTGAATTCCATCTGAAAGTATTTCAAATTCATAAACTTTATGCAACTCAATGATTTTCATGAGGGGAGATAAAATGACTTCTTCAAAGTATATGAAATATGAGTTGGAAGTATGAAGAAAGGTTTGAAGATGGTTTGAATTTTTTTAAAATTCAAAACCATTTGGAGTTATTTGCTTTATTTCGAATTATTTTTCTCCAAAATTAAACTATATGAAAAATAGGGTAAAATGATTCCCTACATTATAAAAATGGAGAAAATTTAGTTTGAAATAATTTTGGTATCTTAATGTAATTTTATTTGAATTTTAATTGCATCAGTAGCACTTTTTGATTTATTAGAATTTATGTGAATTTTATTTCACCATGTAAAAATGTTCATGTTGTAGGATTTATTCTTCTGGTGATTTTGATATATAATATGTCTATATAAAAGTATTGTTGTTTTTCCTTTATTTAATTTTCTTGTCTGTGCTTTATAAAAAAAATTAGCCGAAGCCAACGGACCAAGGGCCCACCTAACTTTCTCTCTCTCGCTCTCCCTCGGCCCATCTACGCGCCAGGCTGGCCCAGCAGCCACGCGCACGCCCGGAGCCCCTTCGCCTCGGTCGCCCGCTCCCTCCTCGCTCGCCCTGTGCCGCTGACCGCTGGGGCCCACTGCCCGATCGCCCCGCATGCATCTTCCTCTTCTTCCTCCCCATGCTAGAACCACCGCGCTGTCGCCGTATTCCGGAGATCGCGGATCCTCCCCCGATTCGCCCCCTCCACCAAGGAAACCCCTCCCCCTATATATATACCCCTCCCCTCACCCCGTTCTGCCCCTTCCTGACCCCCGAACCCCTCTCCATCGCCTGCAATCCCTCGCCGAAGCCCGAGCTCTGCCGCCATGCCATTGCCGCCACAGCACTCGACCCCGACCACCTTGCCGCCACCTAAGATCACCACCGCAACCCCATTGCTTGTCCGCATCTCCCCGTGCCTTCGCCCGAGCCCGAAACCCACCGGAGCGCCGTCATCCGCCGACGCCCGAACGCCATCGCCGCCTCAACCTCACCGCTGTCCTCCTCTGACGTCCCCGAGCTCACTGCCGACCACCATCGGCATCGCCGTTGTCTTCCGCATCGCCTGGGCGTCTTCACCGTCGTCGAGGACCACCGGAGCCTCACCTGCATCGTCCCCGAGCCGCCGCCGACCTCGTCGGAGCTCACCCCACCGCGGTGAGCCATTCCCCTCCGTCCGATCTATTATTGACGCGCTAGATTAGATCTAACGAACGGTTAGGTTTTTCTGTTTATAGATCGGTTTAGTTCCGGTTCGTTTCAGTTTTATTCGGTTTAGATCGGTTCAGGTCGAGTCGGTTTAGCCGATCGGTCTTTCTGTTTTAGCCCATACACGTTTCTACTATTTTCCGCCCGAGCACTGTTTAGTTTCAGCTCGCACACCCCGTAACGCCCGTTAGTTTTTTTTTTGTTTTGTTTTTTTATTATTTTTCGTTTCTGTTTTAAAAACATAATAGTTCTGATTTTATATTGCTTATAACTTTTATGTTTTAGATCCAAATTGATTGATTCTTTTTGCATTAGATTCAAAATTTGTTGAAGTTTATGTTTATACCATTGGATTTCAAATTTGAGTAGTTTAAAATTGAATTTGATGAAATTTATCCAAATCGCTATTTTGGCCGTATCTTGAGTTTTATGAAATATTTTTGATTGATTCTTTTTGCTACTGTTTTGTTACTGTTTTGTCTATCCAGTAGCTTATAGTTATTCATTTTTTAGTTTAATTTAACTAGGTTTATTGCGAAAACAGTACTGTTTTGCTTATGTAGTTGTTTTAGTCATATAATTAGTGTTTTTAATTATTTTTAGTTAATTCCTTTTGTAAATTTTTACATGTTGTCATATGTTTATGTTAGACTGCAGTAGATACATTTTTGTAGTTATTTACTAGTGTTTAGCTACTATTTTAGTATTTGTTTGTTTAGTTCATAGTGATAGTTGATAAAAGTAGTTCCATTAGTTTCAAAAGTAACTCTTTTTGCCACTTCATTATATGTTGTCATTGATTCTGTTATTTAGGAGTAAATTAGTTTGATAATTATTTTAGTATTGTTTACTTTTGTCTTTTGCTAGTTGTTATAGTTGTTCTGGTGTTAACTAGTGAGTTACAGTAATTTTCATACTAGTTCCTTTTGCTAGTAAATGCTTTAGTAAATTTTGTTGTTGTTGTTTTATTAGAATTTTATTTTCTTTACTGTAGAAAAGTTATTAGAGTAATTTAGTGATGTTATGTAAGATTTGTGTGAATTTGGTCTCCACTAGTTTTCCTTGAAGTTTTCTTTCGAAGTTTTCCTTTGTTTTTTATTTGGTTTTCTTCTTGTTTTTTTATTGTTATTTTGAGTGCTAGTATTGTTTGCTAGGACGATTGCTTATATGATTACCATGTTTGACTATATAGATTTACATCGGAGTGACGAATAGTTTTATCAAGTTTCCGAGAGCGTTTATATCTTCATCAACATACCAGGCAAGTTCACTTTGACCATGTTTTTCATACCTATATTTTTATTGCATTTAGGGTCATCCTTGCAACAACTTCTCCAGTAGTGATGTTGATTCTTGTAGTTGAGTAGAATGCATGAGGTCGGAACCCACCTCCCTGTTACCAAGCCCGGGACGTATATAGTTTTAATGCTACGCTGTAGTAGACGGGGTTTGGTATGAGTGCTCGGGAGTGGTGTGAGAATGAAGGACTTTACGTCAAAGACGACAACTTCATGATGGCATCTGCAAGGACTGCATCTTCAGGACTCCTCAAGATTTCGAGACTCGAGACAAGAATTCAATACACACTACTGGGTGAAGGACGGTTGACGGGCACCCTGGAGAAACCAGTGGTTGGCCGGGATGCATGGAGAAGCGCCATGACATCTTGCGGAAAGCTTCACCCAGACTCAAAGAGACGGAAGGATACTTCATCCCCAGAAGCTTACCTGTGCAACCGCAAGTCACTATGGGCTCTGGCTTGGTTGACCTTAGTGGTGACTCTGGCTGGGACGATGCTAGCAGATGTAGAACTACGGTAGGATTGGATGAGCACCGGACAGTGGTCAGAGGAACTCTTCGGAAGACCATGTTTCGGTCATCTTGTTCTCAAACACCCTGAAGTGCGAGAATGAAAAGAGAGGGATCGAATCTTGTGGGTAAAGTGTACAAACCTCTGCAGAGGGTTAAAACCTAATCGATTAGCCGTGTCCCCGGTTACGGACAATTTGAGCCTCTGGACTTGGATCTATCTCGGAACTCTCAACACCGGATTGATAACTTAATTGTGGGCAACTTATGATGATTTGGGCTATGAGACATCGGTTGGCAGAACCATGTCATGATAGAAAACTCCATAGTACAGACTCCTGATATTCCTTTGTTGTAGGGAAAATAAAACCAGCTTTTACGCAAAAACATCACACACAGAGCCACAAAACCATATTGCATATAGAATAGTTTTATCATCTGTTTTCCTCATATTGTGATCTTGCTGGTACATTCAATGTACTGACCTACACGGCTGCAACGTCTCATGTTGCAGATATGTTCCTTCCGACGAGTAAGAGTACGGTACAGGGTTACGGTCTACACTCAACCTGCCGATGGCGTTGATGGGACTCCACACCTAATTGTTTGTTTCCGTTGAGACTTATGAGGTATATATCCGTTTTACGTTATTTATACATGTGATTGCACTTTGATATATACACTGATGTACTGTGTGTGCCAGCATACCGATCCAGGGATGGCACAGATACACAGAGGCTTGACCGTCTGAGGTCGGGTCGCTACAGGGCCTCTGTTGGGTCGTGCCACATGTCGACGTATCATAGGTGCCTCATGTCCAATGAGTGGATGACATCTGTCCCAACGGTGAGCAAACACATGTTTCCTCTGGCCAATGAGTATTTTACACGTGGAAAATCCCCATTGGTTCGGGCTATTAATGGGTTATCGGATCCAAAACCGGACCTGATAGCTTAATGGTGTTCCGTTACGGTGGATGTGATAACCCACAAGTATAGGGGATCACAATAGTTTTCGAGGGTAGAGTATTCAACCCAAATTTATTGATTCGACACAAGGGGAGCCAAAGAATATTCTCAAGTATTAGCAGCCAAGTTGTCAATTCAACCCCACCTGGAAACTTAATATCTGCAGCAAAGTATTTAGTAGCAAAGTAATATTATAGTAGTGGTAATGGTAGCAAAAGTAATATTTTTGGTTTTATAGTGATTGTAATAGTAGCAACACAAAAGTAAATAAGCGAAGAACAATATATGAAAAGCTCGTAGGCAATGGATCAGTGATGGATAATTATGTCGGATGCGATCAATCATGCAACACTTATAACATAGGGTGACACAGAACTAGCTCCAGTTCATCAATGTAATGTAGGCATGTATTCTGAATATAGTCATACGTGCTTATGGAAAAGAACTTGCATGACATCTTTTGTCCTACCCTCCTGTGGCAGCGGGGTCCTATTGGAAACTAAGGGATATTAAGGCCTCCTTTTAATAGAGTACCAGACCAAAGCATTAGCACTTAGTGAATACATGAACTCCTCAAACTACGGTCATCACCGGTAAGTATCCCGATTATTGTCACTTTGGGGTTAACGGATCATAACACATAATAGGTGACTATAGACTTGCAAGATAGGATCAAGAACTCACATATATTCATGAAAACATAATAGGTTCAGATCTGAAATCATGGCACTCGGGAAGCATTAAGCATAACAAAGTCATAGCAACATCAATCTCAGAACATAGTGGATACTAGGGATCAAACCCTAACAAAACTAACTCGATTACATAATAAATCTCATCCAACCCATCACCGTCTAGCAAGCCTACGATTGAATTACTCACGCACGGCAGTGAGCATCATGAAATTGGTGATGGAGGAAGGTTGATGATGACGATGGCGACGGATTCCCCTCTCCGGAGCCCCAAACGGACTCCAGATCAGCCCTCCCGAGAGAGTTTAGGGCTTGGCGGCGGCTCCGTATCGTAAAACGCGATGAATCCTTCTCCCTGATTTTTTTCTCCCCGAACACGAATATATGGAGTCAGGATGGACGTGGGTGGAGCATCAGGGGGGGCCACGAGGCAGGGAGGCGCCCAGGGGGTAGGCGCGCCCCCACCCTCGTGGACAGGGTGTGGGCCCCCTGACGTTGATTCTTTCGCCAGTATTTTTTATATATTCCAAAAATAATATCTGTTGATTTTCAGGTCATTCCGAGAACTTTTATTTCTGCACAAAAATAACACCATGGCAATTCTGCTGAAAACAGCGTCAGTCCAGGTTAGTTCCATTCAAATCATGCAAGTTAGAGTCCAAAACAAGGGCAAAAGTGTTTGGAAAAGTAGATACGATGGAGACGTATCAACTCCCCCAAGCTAAAACCTTTGCTTGTCCTCAAGCAATTCAGTTGACAAACTGAAAGTGATAAAGAAAAACTTTTACAAACTCTGTTTGCTCTTGTTGTTGTAAATATGTAAAGCCAGCATTCAAGTTTTCAGCAAAGATTACGAACTAACCATATTCACAATAACATTTAGGTCTCATGTTTACTCATATCAATGGCATAATCAACTAGCGAGCAATAATAATAAATCTCGGATGAAAACACTTTCTCAAAACAATCATAATATGATATAACAAGATGGTATCTCGCTAGCCCTTTCTGAGACCGCAAAACATAAATGCAGAGCACCTTTAAAGATCAAGGACTAGCTAGAAATTGTAATTCATGGTAAAAGAGATCCAGTCAAGTCATACTCAATGTAAACTAACAATAATACATGCAAATGACAGCGGTGCTCTCCAACTGGTGCTTTTTAATAAGAGAATGATGACTCAGCATAAAAGTAAATGGATAGCCCCTTCGCAGAGGGAAGCAGGGATTTGTAGAGGTGCCAGAGCTTGGTTTTGAAATAGAGATGAATAATATTTTGAGCGGTATACTTTCATTGTCAACATAAAAACCGAGAGATCTCGATATCTTCCATGCTACACACATTATAGGCGGTTCCCAAGCAGAATGGTAAACTTTATACTCCCCCACCACCAACAAGCATCAATCCATGGCTTGCCTGAAACAACGGGTGCCTCCAACTAATAACAATCCTGCGGGAGTTTTGTTTGCAATTATTTTGATTTGATTCGAGCATGGGACTGGGCATCCCGGTGACCAGCCATTTTCTCGTGAGTGAGGAGCGGAGTCCACTCCTCTTGAGAATAACCCGCCTAGCATGGAGGATACAGACAACCCTAGTTGATACATGAGCTATTCGAGCATACAAAACAGAATGTTTATTTGAAGGTTTAGAGTTTGGCACATACAAATTTACTTGGAACGGCAGGTAGATACCGTATATAGGAAGGTATAGTGGACTCATATGGAATAACTTTGGGGTTTATGGAATTGGATGCACAAGCAGTATTCCCGCTTAGTACAAGTGAAGGCTAGAAGAAGACTGGGAAGCAACCAACTAGAGAGCGACAACAGTCATGAACATGCATTAAAATTAATCAACACTAAATGCAAGCATGAGTAGGATATAATTCACCATGAACATAAATATCGTGGAGGCTATGTTGATTTTGTTTCAACCACATGCGTGAACATGTGCCAAGTCAAGCTACTCGAATCGTTCAAAGGAGGATACCACCCCATCATACCACATCACAACCATTTTAATAGCATGTTGGCACGCAAGGTAAACCATTATAAACTCCTAGCTAATTAAGCATGGCATAAGCAACTATAATCTCTAATTTTCATTGCAAACATGTTTCATTCATAATAGGCTGAATCAGCAACGATGAACTAATCATATTTACAAAAACAAGAGAGGTCGAGTTCATACCAGTTTTTCTCATCTCAATCAGTTCATCATATATCGTCATTATTGCCTTTCACTTGCACAACTAAATAGTGTGGATAATAATAATAGTGCATGTGCATTGGACTAAGCTGGAATCTACAAGCATCCAATTCAAGAGAAAAGACAAGGTGATATGGGCTCTTTGTTAGATCAACAATAATGCATATGAGAGCCACTCAATATTTTCATCATGGTTTTCTCCTCTCGACCCCCAAAGAAATAAAACTATTTACACAGGAAAGCTCCCAACAAGCAAAAGAAGAATGAGAAATCTTTTTGGGTTTTCTTTTAATTACTACTACTATAGGCACAGAAAGTAAACTAGCTAAAAGCTACAACTATTTTTTTGGTTTTTTCTTAAGGTTTTTCAAACACACAAGAATAAAGCTTAAAAAGAAATTAAACTAGCATGGATGATACAATGAAAATGTATGAGCACCGACAACTGGCATGAGTGTGTGAACATGAATGTAATGTTGGTGAGAAATACGTACTCCCCCAAGCTTAGGCTTTTGGCCTAAGTTAGTCTATGCCCATGGATCAAAGCTGCTCTCTCCGGTGTACTGAGGAGGATCCTCAGGCTGCCACTGGTTGGCGATCTCCTCCGGATTCCACTGATAAACAGACTGACGGTGAGGATCAAGTGGTGGCTCCGGTTCAGGCTCTAGAGCTGACATCAGGCTCCGGTAGGCATGAATGGCCTCCGAAAGAACAAGGTACATGCCTGAAAATATGTTGAAGAAAGAGGGCACAGGCAAGGTAATAAACTCACAATATTTTTTGTTAAATATCAATTTATATTTGAGTATCTTCTTATTATCCTTAACAATAAACTCATGTGCGACCATACTCTTATAATCTAGAACGATAGGAGGCAACAACTTTTCCTCTTTCTCATAATGCCTGATAGATATGTTAAAGTGTGTAGTAAGGCACGAGGCGAAGATGCCTCCGAGGACGGGGCCTATCAGATTTAACCGTTTAGCAACAATAGCGCCTAAACTGAAAGTAGTATCATGAAACAAGGCATGGCGCAAAATAACAATATCAGGAGCACTAAGGTTTCCACAGTTCCTGCGACCAATTAAGCATCTACTAGCAAATATTGCAAAGTAACGTAGAACGGGAAAATGTATGCTAGTGATTCTCGCACCGGGAACTTTCCTCGTTTCCCCTACAACAATTGTATCAATAAATCCCTCCACATCATTGCTACGTCTTGAGCTTGCGTTGGTTTTCCCCGAAGAGGAAGGGATGATGCAGCAGAGTAGCGTAAGTATTTCCCTCAATTTTTGAGAACCAAGGTATCAATCCAGTAGGAGGCCATGCTCAAGTCCCTCGTACCTGCACAAAACGATAGCTACTCGCAACCAACGCGATTAGGGGTTGTTAATCCCTTCATGGTCACTTACGAGAGTGAGATATGATAGATATAATTTTTTTGGTATTTTTGATATAAAGATGCAAAGTAAAAAGTAAAGGCAAAGTAAAAAGCAAAACAATATTAAAGTGATGGAGATTGATATGATGAGAATAGACCCGGGGGCCATAGGTTTCACTAGTGGCTTCTCTCAAGAGCATAAGTATTCTACGGTGGGTTAACAAATTATTGTTGAGCAATTGACAGAATTGAGCATAATTATGAGAATATCTAGGCATGATCATGTATATAGGCATCATGTCCGTGACAAGTAGACCGAAACGATTCTGCATCTACTACTATTACTCCACTCATCGACAGCTATGCAGCATGCATCTATAGTATTAAGTTAAAAACAGAGTAACGCCTTAAGCAAGATGACATGATGTAGAGAGATAAATTCATGCAATATGAAATAAACCCCATCTTGTTATCCTCGATGGCAACGATGCAATACGTGCCTTGCTGCCCCTTCTGTCACTGGGAAAGGACACCGCAAGATCGACCCCAAAGCTAAGCACTTCTCCCATGACAAGAACTACCAATCTAGTTGGCCAAACCAAACGGATAATTCGAAGAGACTTGCAAAGATAACCAATCATGCATAAAAGAATTCAGAGAAGATTCAAATATTATTCATAGATAGACTTGATCATAAACCCACAATTCATCGATCTCAACAAACACACCGCAAAAAGAAGATTACATCGAATAGATCTCCACAAGAGAGGGGGAGAACTTTGTATTGAGATTCAAAGAGAGAGAAGAAGCCATCTAGCTACTAACTATGGACCCGAAGGTCTGAGGTAAACTACTTACACTTCATCGGAGGGGCTAGGATGATGTAGAAGCCCTCCGTGATTACGGCCCTCTTCCGGCGGAGCTCCGAAACATGCCCCAAGATGGGATCTCATGGATACAGAAAGTTGTGGCGGTGGAATTAGGTCTTTGGCTCCTGTTCTGATTGTTTGGGGGTACGTAGGTATATATAGGAGGAAGGAGTACGTCGGCGGAGCACCGAGGGGCCCACGAGGCAGGGGCCGCGCCCTAGGGGGGGCTCCCCCACCCTCATGACCTCCTCTTTGATCCCTTGTAGTAGGGTCCAAGTCTCCTGGATCACGTTCGGTGAGAAAATCACGTTCCCGAAGATTTTATTCCGTTTGGACTCCGTTTGATATTCTGTTTCTCCGAAACACTGAAATAGGCAAAAAACAGCAATTCTGGTCTGGGCCTCCAGTTAATAGGTTAGTCCCAAAAATAATATAAAAGTGGAAGATAAAGCCCAATATAGTCCAAAACAGTAGATAATATAGTATGGAGCAATCAAAAATTATAGATACGTTGGAGATGTATCAATCATTACGATGCGGTTCCTCTATGCTGCCCTCAAAGGGTATCAAACAGACCTGGCCAAAATCATAAAGTGACATCTCCTTATGCTCATCATATAAATAAAATTCCACCAAAGGTGGTGATCTTCTAGCATGGAAATGGAAGTTTTGCACAAAAATATTGGTGAGTAAGAGATACTGTTCATGCTGGTCGTGGAGGAAGTCGGTGAGGCTTGCATTCTCAGCCAAATAATAAAAATCTTCATGAATCCTAGCTTCTCTCAATAACTCATCACAAGGCCATTCACATGGTCGAACCTCCGCAGTACGAGGGAGATTATACTTGGGCTTCTTGTTCTCTTCACTTTGCTTATCCTTCGAGCTTCGGCTCGATGAGCCCCTCAAAAATCTCTTCATCTTTTTCTGAAATTTTCTGAAATTTTTAGTAACTCAAATAAAAGTGAATAAAGCTCAACAAAATTGATAGCGACTACTCCTACAAGTGTCTAGAGGCTATATCATGCATTAAAACTACTTTTGACCATATAAATTTGACATGCAAGCTCAAGAACAAGGTCACCTAAGCAGCAAAATTTTGCAATAAATAAAGAACTAGAACAAAAACTAATTGGACCATTGGAGGAGTCACATACCGAAGAACAATCTCGCAAAGCAGTTTTGTGAATGGAGCTTTGAGCAAGGAGATGAAAATGGTAGCAAGATGAGCAAGAACTCGGGTTTGAGCTGGTGGATGATTTTTTCTAGAGCAGGACGAAGTGTGTGGGTGCAAGAATAAGTGGAGGGGACCCACGTGGGGTCCACGAGGCAGGGGGTGGGCGCACCCTCCACCCTCGTGGGCACGTGGCTGCTCCCCCTGATGTGTTCTCAGTGCCTAAAATCCTCAAATATTCTAGAAAAAATCATATTTCATTTTCAGGGCATTTGGAGAACTTTTATTTTGGGGGTATTTTTTACTGCATGGATAATTCAAAAAATAGCCAGAAAATACTAATTTTGCTTTATTTGATATAAATAACAGAAAGTAAAAAGAGGGTACAGAGAATTGTGCTCTATAACTTCATCCATCTCATACTCGTCAAAAGGAATCCACTAACAAGGTTGATCAGGTCTTGTTAACAAACTCATTCTGAATTGCATGAAATCGAAGAAATTCCAAATAACACTAGATTACCTCAACGGGGATATGCATGTCCCCAACAATAAGGATATCATATTTCTTCTTGACAGTAGGAAGAGGAAATTCAAAACCTCCAATAGTAATTGTTGAAAATTTTCCAATAGAATTGATACTGTGAACTTGAGGTTGTTTCCTCAGAAAGTGTATCGTATGTTCATTACCATTAACATGAAAAGTGACATTGCCTTTGTTGCAATCAATAACAGCCCCTGCAGTATTCAAAAAGGGTCTTCCAAGAATAATGGACATACCATCGTCCTCGGGAATATCAAGAATAAGAAAGTTCATTTAGATAGTAACGTTTGCAACCACAACAAGCACATCCTCACAAATACCGACAGGTATAGCAGTTGATTTATCAACCATTTGCAAAGATATTTTAGTAGGTGTCAACTTATTCAAATCAAGTCTACGATATAAAGAGAGAGGCATAACACTAACACCGGCTCCAAGATCACATAAAGCAGTTTTAACATTGTTTCTTTTAATGGAGCATGGTATAGTTGTACTCCTGGATCTCCTAGTTTCTTAGGTATTCCACCTTTAAAAGTATAATTAGCAAGCATGATGGAAATTTCATCTTCCGGTATCTTTCTTTTATTTGTAACAATATCTTTCATATATTTAGCATAAGGATTCATTTTAAGCATATTAGTCAAACGCATGCGCAAAAAGATAGGTCTAATCATTTCAGCAAAGCGCTCAAAATCCTTATCATCCTTTTTCTTGGGTGGTTTAGGAGGAAAAGGCATGGGTTTCTGAACCCATGGTTCTCTTTCTTTACCGTGCTTCCTAGCAACAAAGTCTCTCTTATCATAACGTTGATTCTTTGATTGTGGGTTATCAAGATCAACAGCAGGTTCAATCTCTACATCATTATCATTGCTAGGTTGAGCATCAACATGAACATCATCATTAACATTATCACTAGGTTCATGGTCATTACCAAATTGTGTTTCAGCATCAGAAATAGAAATATCATTGGGATTCTCAGGTGTGTCAACAAAGGGTTCACTAGAAGCATGCAAAAGTCCTATCATTTTTTTCTTCCTTTTAGAAGGACTAGGTGCATCTACATTAGTTCTTTGAGAATCTTGCTCAATTCTCTTAGGGTGGCCCTCGGGATACAGAGGTTCCTGACTCATTTTACCCCCTCTAGTCATAACTCTAACAACATTATCATTTTTCTTATTATTTAATTCATTGAGCAAATCATTCCGAGCCTTAAGTACTTGTTCTACTTGAGTGGTAACCATAGAAGCATGTTTACTAATAAGTTTAAGTTCACCTTTAACACTAGCCATATAATCACTCAAGTGTTCAAGCATATCATCATTGCATTTCAATTGTCTACCAACATAAGCATTGAAGTTTTCTTGCTTAACCATAAAGTCATCAAACTCATCCAAGCATTGGCTAGCAAACTTAGTAAATGGAATTTCACATTTATCAAATCTATAGAGAGAATTTACCTTTACTACCTGTGTCGGGTTATCAAGACCATGTATTTCTTTAATAGGTGGTAAATTTTTAACATCTTTAGCTTTAATACCCTTTTCTTTCATAGATTTTTTGCCTCTTGCATATCTTCAGGACTGAGAAATAGAATACCCCTTTTTCTTCGGAGTTGGCTTAGGAGTTGGTTCAGGAAGTGTCCAATTATTTTCATTAGTCAACATATTATTCAATAGCAATTCAGCTTAATCAACACTTCTTTCCCTGAAAACACAACCAGCACAACTATCTAGGTAATCTCTGGAAGCATCGGTTAGTCCATTATAAAAGATATCAAGTATTTTCATTTTTCTTGAGAGGATGATCAGACAAAGCATTAAGTAATCGGAGAAGCCCCCCAAGCTTGTGGGAGACTCTCTTCTTCAATTTGCACAAAATTATATATTTCCCTTAAAGCAGCTTGTTTCTTATGAGCGGGGAAATATTTAGCAGAGAAGTAATAAATCATATCCTGGGGACTACGCACACAACCAGGATCAAGAGAATTAACCCATGTTTTAGCATCACCCTTTAATAAGAATGGAAACAACTTAAGGATAAAGTAATAGCGAGTTTTCTCATCATGAGTAAACAGGGTGGCTATATCATTTAATTTAGTAAAATGTGCCACAACAGTTTCAGATTCATAGCCATAAAAGGATCAGATTCAACCAAAGTAATTAACTCAGGACCAACAGAGAAATCATAATCCTTATAAGTAATAAAGATAGGTGAAGTAGCAAAAGCAGGGTTATATTTCATTTCAGCATTCAAAGACTTTTCTTTAAGCTTAGCTAATAATTTCTTAAGATCAGATCTATCATTGCAAGTTAAGAAGTCTCTAGTACTTTCTTCATCCATAACATAACCCTCAGGAACAACAGGCAATTCATATCCAGGGGGAGAATCTTCATCATCACTTTTATTCGTATTATCAGTTTCAATAATTTCATTCTCTCTAGCCCTGGCAAGTTGTTCATCAAGAAATTCACCTAATGGCACAGTAGTATCAAGTATAGAAGTGATTTCATCATAAATATCACGCATAGCAAAAGTGGCATCATCAATAACATGCGACCTATCGGAATCAATAGCAGAAGTAGGTGTCGCAAGTTTACTCAAAACAGAAGATGACAGTTCCTTACCTCCCCTCGTAGTTGAGGGAAAAATCTTGGTTCTTTCATCTTTCAAGTTCTTCATAGTGATTAGCAGATATAAATCCCAAGTGACTCAAAGAATAGAGCTATGCTCCCCGGCAACGGCGCCAGAAAATAGTCTTGATAACCCACAAGTATAGGGGATCGCAATAGTTTTTGAGGGTAGAGTATTCAACCCAAATTTATTGATTCGACACAAGGGGAGCCAAAAAATATTCTCAAGTATTAGCAGCTGAGTTGTCAATTCAACCACACCTGGAAACTTAATATCTGCAGCAAAGTATTGAGTAGCAAAGTAATATGATAGTAGTGGTAACGGTAGCAAAAGTAATTTTTTTGGTTTTATAGTGATTGTAACAGTAGCAACGGAAAAGTAAATAAGCGAAGAACAATATATGAAAAGCTCGTAGGCAATCGATCAGTGATGGATAATTATGTCAGATGCGATCAATCATGCAACAGTTATAACATAGGGTGACACAGAACTAGCTCCAGTTCATCAATATAATGTAGGCATGTATTCCGAATATAGTCATACGTGCTTATGAAAAATAACTTGCATTACATTTTTTGTCCTATCCTCCCATGACAGTGGGGTCCTATTGGAAACTAAGGGATATTAAAGCCTCTTTTTAATAGAGTACCGAACCAAAGCATTAGTACTTAGTGAATACATGAACTCCTCAAACTACGGTCATCATCGATAAGTATCCCGATTATTGTCACTTCAGGGTTAACAGATCATAACACATAATAGATGACTATAGACTTGCAAGATAGGATTAAGAACTCACATATATTCGTGAAAACATAATAGGTTCAGATCTGAAATCATGGCACTCGGACCCTAGTGACAAGCATTAAGCATAACAAAGTCATATCAATATCAATCTTAGAACATAGTGGATACTAGGGATCAAACCCCAACAAAACTAATTCGATTACATGATAAATCTCATCCAACCCATCACCGTCCAGCAAGCCTACGATGGAATTACTCACGCATGGCGGTGAGCATCATGAAATTGGTGATGGAGGAATATTGATGATGACGATGGCGACGAATTCCCCTCTCCGGAGCCCCGAACGGACTCTAGATCAGCCCTCCTGAGAGAGTTTAGGGCCTGGCGGCGGCTCCGTATCGTAAACGCGATGAATCCTTCTCCCCAATTTTTCCCCGAACACGGATATATGGAGTCAGGATGGACGTCGGTGGAGCATCAGGGGGCCCACGAGGCAGGGGGCGCGCCCATGGGGGTAGGCGCGCCCCTCACCCTCGTGGACAGGGTGTGGCCCCCCTAACGTTGATTCTTTCGCCAGTATTTTTTATATATTCCAAAAATAATCTCCGTTTATTTTTAGGTCATTCCAAGAATTTTTATTTCTGCACAAAAATAACACCATGGCAATTCTGCTGAAAACAGCGTCAGTCCGGGTTAGTTCCATTCAAATCATGCAAGTTAGAGTCCGAAATAAGGGCAAAAGTGTTTGAAAAAGTAGATACGACGGAGATGTATCAGGATACCACCTGTCGGTCACCCTTGACGAAAGCACTTCTATGACGCGCGATTTATCGTCATGAAAGCGGACATTTCTGTGATGATAATTTGGTAATGTCATGAAACACTTCTACGACAGCACATGTATGACTATCTTGATTCTGTCATAAAATTATCATGGATGTATATGCATGGCAGAAAACGTGATCTAATGTGACAAACATGTATCATCACGAAAGTGTATTTTTTTAGTGGTGTCAGCAAAACTATTGATACATTGAATGTTAGTAAGGCTATGAATTACGAACGAATAGTGCGTCAGCAAATGTGTAGACGCACGGCCTGCCAGTAAAAGTGTACACCAAGACGGACTGTGCGTCGGTAAGTGTAAGAATCGCTTACCCACAGTATGTTGATAAATGTTTGGGACAAACAGGGTGAC
Organism: Triticum dicoccoides; assembly: GCF_002162155.2. Classification (NCBI taxonomy): domain Eukaryota; kingdom Viridiplantae; phylum Streptophyta; class Magnoliopsida; order Poales; family Poaceae; genus Triticum; species Triticum dicoccoides. The sequence goes on along the minus strand of NC_041384.1, from coordinate 283,424,173 downwards.
CTAAATGAAATGTTCGCGCCAAACTGAAAATGAGGCGGGCTCTTTTGAACGAAAATTTCTGAGTCTCTGGTAGAAGAAGCCACGCAGCTCCACCGTTTCCCCCCTTGCGTATACCTAAATCACAAATCCACCGTATCATCCCTATCCTCACCGTGCGCCGCCCGCCTCTACCCATCCAGCCGCCGCCACAGCCATGTCGGCGTCACCGGCCATCGCCTCTCTACCACCTCCCTCCCCCCCCTACAGAAACTCCTTGCCTCACCCCACCGAAGGAACCTCCTCTCCTCACCCGTGTGCCGCCTGCCTCTACTCAGCTCGCCACCGCCGGCACCCCGTCACCGGCACCGCCCACCGCCGCCGGCACGCCGTCACCGACACCGCCCACCGCTGCCTCACCACCCCATCGACGCCGACCCCTTCACGTTGTTTGGTAGCCACCCCACCTCCCTCTCTCATGGCCAGATCCTTCCCTCCCCTTCTGAATCAAAGTGGTGTCGCCCTCCCCAGGGTTTGGGCACGCTACAACAAGAACCCACCTCGCAACCTCGGATTTGAGCCTGACTTCCATCTCGTTCCCCTATGGTTTTCGTTTTTTATTTTATTTATTGTTCTCCTAGTTGCAGATTCACGGGTTAGGTGATGGGGATCGATTGGAGCTGCCGCGTGAGGAATGAAATTAGATCTACTGCATGCTTCATCAACGACTGCCAAGTGATGAGATCTACGGACCCATTCTCTTCTCATGACCACAACACGTCTGGTAAGCTCCCCTCCATGCTTTTCCACCACACAGGCTGAAAATCAAGTGTTTGATTGATTTCCTAGGCTTATTCATGCTTTGTAATTGTCGTGGATTTCCCTACACTGCACACGGTTGGAGGAAGTTAAATAAGTTGTTGATTTGAAGTGATAAATAAACTAATCAAGTAGTTACATGATTTCCTAGGCTTATTCATCCATGCTTTGCTATTATTGTGGATGTTTCCATGCTTCCATGCTTGCTTCAGTGTTCCCTAGTCAGGTTCAGGTGCATCATCCATGTGCTGTGCAATTTTCTACTTTGTTACCAGCACACAACAATAGGAACTATCTTTACTGAGATGCCAATTAACAAAGTTAGTGATAGTAGTAGGTAATCACAAAAGCTAATTCACAATTCCACCGTCTATCATCCTCTTCTCACCTAGCTCTGGTGAACGGCAGCGGCGACGGATCCCCTCTCATCGTCCCTTTGTCACCCTTTGTCTCATTATGTGCTCTAATTCTTCTTACTCCATATTTTCTTTCCTCTGAACTGCAGCATGAGAAGACAGGTTTGAGTTCAGGTCGTTGACCAGGACAAACAGCAGGCCGGACAATAATAACTTTCCCCCTCAGGTATAACCAGCAAATAGTTTTTCTGCAATTGAATGATCTTTTTAAGCTTGTTCACATTTAATTCTATGATCTGCTGGTCAGCAAATACATTTCTTATTTTCCCAAATACATGAGCTCTATTGTACGCATATTATTATTTCGCATGCTTAATGTGAAAAAACGGATTTGCCCATATCATTATCTTTGGTGTGTTCTAGCATTATGTAATTTTAGTACAATTATTATTCTACATGAATTTCTCTGTTCATTTGAGTCTGCTGAAGTATTAAAAAAATTATGGAACATGTTCTGAAGCTCCTATTAGGGATGAAAACACTTGATGTAGTAAGAGCGAATAGATTTGTGTTGTGTGCTTCAAAATAGTTTGCCATAGTGCCCTATTATATTACTAGTTTCTTTGTGGGTTTTTTCTCAAATTCCTATTAATGTCCTTATCTATCTACAGGAAGAGCTTCTTGGACTTGACCCCAGAGATAGCAACATTTCTGTTGTTTGTGGGCATGTTGGGGTTGTAATTTTACTACTCCTTTCACATGTTATTAGCACTTTCAGTTACCGCACATTTTCTACCATATATGTAGCTGAAAATTTGTTTCCATCATATGTCACATCTTATATGCCTAGTGGAGGGAACAAAAGTAAATCCAAAAGCTCCTTTCACAATAGCTCAGCTATGAATAGTGGTTTAAATTCTTGTAGTATCTTCACATCTAGTGCACGAAAGAAATTTCACTTTACATTTATGATTTTGATGTATGGTATATAAATGGCATCCCTTTTTAATTTTTGTATGTTGCATGAGGCTTGCCTGTTGCCACTTTACTTTGAAATACAACAGTAAGCTATTATATGCGTATTTTTCAGCTCAACTCTTAAATTTCACTTATTTTAGACAAGCATAGTAAAACCTACTAAACAGATTCATATCATGCATAATAACATTTTCTCTAGTTCTTTGTCTAAACCATTTTACATTTGATTGTGCTTATATATTGTCAACTATTAAATCAGGGTCTCAGGTAGATTATAAGGTTAAGGTTTGATCTCACCTGATGAAGTCTGACCAGAGTTCTAGATTCTTTGCTCTGTTTAATCAACCAAGTGATAGACTTGCTATTCACTAAGATGTTGAATAAAATAGGCTTGGCTTTATGAATTTTGAATGGGAAAATGATGTACTGGATATAGCTATAGTATGTCTGTGATACTGAGACCACTTACGCTTGGGCGCACAGCGAGTTTCTGCAAGTTCTTGTACCTTTTACCTTCTACAAATATGTGCTGCTTTGTTATTTTGCACTTTTTACTTTGCGGGAATTAACATAATGTGCAAAACTCTTACCAGGTGACCCTTGATGGTATGTTCATTTGCCTCTTGTTGCTGTACTGTTCAAATGCGCCGAGGCCCAAGGGCGAAGAAGACCAAAGGCTATGGATGGGTTTTATTGTGTCTTTTGGCAACAGTAGAGAGTAGAGTAGTATGATCTAGATATGGTAGAGTATTATCTTTAGGAACTTGTGTGGACATATCTGTCGATGGAACTTGCAATCACATATGTGAAATTTAACCAGATATGCTACATAGGTGAACCTAGATTTGTACACGGCTGAGTTTGCTATGAATTATGTGATGCTAAGCACACATGTGTAACATAGTTTCAATGCTTAATTTCTGTCCCAAGCAAACAAATTGTGTGAGCATGTCAGCCAACTTATGATAGATTGTATGTCGGCTAACAGAGAATGGAGGCACACAGTCTGTCGGTAAGTAAGCAGTATACAGACAATCTGTTTGCTAGCAAGCAAAATATCTACAGGTGCACGTGTGTGTCCGCAAGTAAAACATTTATGAACACACACGACTGTTGGCAAGAGAATGCATTACCGACACCCACATCTGTCTGCAAGAGAAAGCTTTGCTGACACATGGTCCGTTGGCAAGCGAAATGTATGTTGGTAAATACCTTTGCCCACAGCCAGGTTGCCGACAGAGGACACTAGACAGACTGCCGACAGAGGACACTAGACAGACAGTGTGTCAGCAAAGGTCTACACAGACATATTGTGTGTCACCAAATGCCACTATTGCCGACGCACACACGCGTTATCTATAGTGGATCGTTGTGTAGTGGACTCGCGTTCCATTCGGAAAGCGACGTGCCTGACCGACCGACCGTCTGGGGTGCCACGCGAACGCGACGGACGTGCTGTATACTCCGTACATGTTTACCGCCGTTTTCTTGAGGCTTTGCTCCATGGCGCAATCCATGGATACAATATTAGTATACTGTACTATTTAAAAGTTAAGGGCGGGGCTTTTCCCGCGCAGTAGGTGGGGCAGTTCCGCCTAGTCGGTTTGAGAGAGATGCGAGAAGATGGGGGAGTAGGCTGCTGCAAACGTAGGGTTGTGTGATTTGACAGCGAGTTACTGCTGGACAGGTGGGGCCCCGTGATTTGACTTGCCATTTTATCATTTTAACTGCGGCGCTACGACTAGCATGAGTCTCCCGATTCCTGACCACCTCCATGGTATACAGGTGCCTCTCCCAATACTCCACCATGTAGAGGCTGGCTCTTGCATGAGAGCCCATTCCTCCACTTTTTCCTTGCCTCTTTCCTCCACATATGGAAAAATGCCATGTAAGCGGGCTTATAGCCCACTATTGTACTTGCTCGTATAGGTGCTAAGCCTGCCACATAGGCATAAAGTCTGATGTGGCAAGTTAATTACTCCCTCCGTCTAGGTGTGCAAGTAATCTTACGAAAACTAAATAATTCCAAAACAGTTAGGCACGGTGCATACATCGTTTCTTGTTTCTTGACATATCAACCAATAAGAGATGTGGGGCGTGCATACTTTTAATGACTTGAGACTACCATTTCATTGAAAGAGGTCACTCCTTGGCAAATGCAATAAATACTATGAAGAAAGAGATAGAGAGAATTAAAAAACACTCTTACAACCAACCTTATAGCTAACCTTGTTGTATAAGTGATGACTATGTATGACATGCCAACATCAGATAGCCTAACGCACAGTGATAAATCTCTAAGGGCGCGACCACGCGAGCGAGACGACGGTCATGGTAGGTGCGACCATGATACGGGCTGCTGACAGCCCTTGGATCTGAGATCGAACGTCGCATGCTAAGTTGCTGAAAATTTGCAGAATAACCCTATAGGATAGGATATTCACCCATAGGTCTAGAATCACGCCATGCAACTGTTCGATCTCAGATCCAAGGGCTCTCGGAAGCCCGTATCATGGGAGAATGGAAAGCTTCATATCACCTGTAATTTTCCCGACGCTTGACATGACATCGAAAGCCATTTAATTGGGCATCGAGTAGACATGACATCTAATTGGGCCCCCTTAGTACTGTGCATGAATCCATTTATCCACCAGACAAGCCACTATCCTGCCGTTCGCATGCCCCACTCAGCATTTTTACAAAAACCGCTGACAGTTCTTGCTCGTACTCGTCCCCGGATGTCCTTTAACATTACGGCAGTTCGCTCCTAGTCGTCCCGTCCTTTCACATTACGGTAGTTCCACTAATCCTCACCCTCCTCCCAAATCCATGGCGTCCCAAATCTCCATGATCGGCAGTGAGTACAAGGTTAGAACCATCACCGGCGATGAGTTCGACATCATCTACACCCGTTCTTCTGCAATGGTGAAAGGATGCCTTGCTCGCTTCAAACGCATGTTCGAAAACTCAAATGATGAGTGGGTCGCTGGGCTAGATATTGAGTACACCATGTAGGATCGAAAGTATGTCTAGAGGGGGTGATTAGACTACTTGACCAATTAAAAATCTAGCCTTTTCCCAATTTTAAGTCTTGGCAGATTTTAGCAACTTAGCACAAACAAGTAATCAACCTACACGTGCAATTCTAAGAGTATAGCAGCGGAATGTAAAACAATTGCATACGAAGGTAAAGGGAGGAGTTTGGAGGGAGCAAACGCAATGTAGACACGGAGATTTTTGGCGTGGTTCCGATAGGTGGTGCTATCGTACATCCACGTTGATGGAGACTTCAACCCACGAAGGGTAACAGTTGCGCGAGTCCACGGAGGGCTCCATCCACGAAGAGTCTACGAAGAAGCAACCTTGTCTATCCCACCATGGCCATCGCCCATGAAGGACTTGCCTCAATAGGGTAGATCTTCACGAAGTAGGCGATCTCCTTGCTCGTACAAACTCCTTGGTTCAACTCCATAATCTTGATGGAGGCTCCCAAGTGACACCTAACCAATCTAGGAGACACCACTCTCCAAAAGGTAATAGATGGTGTGTTGATGATGAACTCCTTGCTCTTGTGCTTCAAATGATAGTCTCCTCAACACTCAACTCTCTCTCATAGGATTTGATTTTGGTAGAAAGATGATTTGAGTGAAAAGCACTTGAGGAAGGCTAGAGGTCAAGATTTATGTGGTTGGATTGGAATATCTTGACCTCAACACAAGTGTAGATGGTTCTCTCTCTCAGAAAATGTATGTTGGAAGTGTAGGCATATTCTGATGGCTCTCTCCACGAATGAAGAGTGGGTGGAGGGGTATATATAGCCTCCACACAAAATCTAACCGTTACACACAAGTCACCAAACTCAGTGGGACCGAATCATATAACTCGGCCAGACCGATTTAGTTCAAAATGTGAACGTTAGGATTTTCGGTGGGACCGATATGTCAACTTGGTGGAACCGATTCCATTAGGGTTAGGGCATAACGTAATCTCGGTGGGACCGATTTTGGTAATAGGCAAACAGAGAGTTGGTCAGGCAAACTCGATGGGACCAATTCGCTCATCTTGGTTAGACCGAAACGTTGCGAAGGGGAAACAGAGAGTTTGCATTTCAATCTCGGTGGGACCGACCGCTCATCTCGGTTGGACCGAAACGCTACGAAGGGAAACAGAGAGTTTGCAATCCCATCTCGGTGAGACCGGGATCCCTATTGGTGAGACCGAAGTGACTAGGGTTTTTGGCAGTAGCTATGTCAAGTGAACTCGGTGGCGCCGGATAGAAGATTTCGATGGGCCCGAGTTTGACTTTTGGTTTGGGACATATGTGGATATGGGAAAGTAGTTGAGAGTTTTTGGAGCATATCACTAAGTATTTTGAGCAAGCAACTCATTAAGCAACACCTCACCCTCTTTTAATAGTATTGGCTTTTCCTATGGACTCAATGTGATCTTGGATCACTAAAAGTAAAATGTAGAGTCTTGTGCTTTGAGCTTGAGCCAATCTTTTGTCCTTAGCATTTTGAGGGGTCAATTTTCTAATCCATGCCATGCCAATCATTGAGCTTTTCCTGAAATATTTATCTTCAAGTAGTATTAGCTCAATGAGCTATATGTTGTTAGGAATTACCAAAACCACCCAGGGATAGTTGCACTTTAAATCTCCCCCTTTTTGGTAATTGATGACAACATATAGATCAAAGCTTCGACAAATGATTATAAGATTGAAAAACATCGTCGCTTTGAGAAGTATGTGATAAGTGATAAGCAAG
>NC_041384.1:283390725-283416845 GCF_002162155.2 Triticum dicoccoides | reverse complement strand
CTTTTGAATGCAAATGCACAATCGATTAGGATCATGGGTTACTCTTCCATGTCACATACATCTTGGTGGAGCGCTCAAAATGATAGAAATTTAAAGCATGCACTCATCACCAAGCAAGTGAATGATCATATATGGAATATAAATGATAGCATCATTCAACCAAACATTAATGTAGCATATGATCAATCACATGACCACATAAGTATATCAAAGGACATAAGGACATAAAGTATCTCACACAAGCACACAAAAAGTTCAACCAAAAGCAAGAGAGATAAAAAGCAGACACACACTCTCTCTCGAAGCCTATGATCTATACATATTTCTCCCCCTTTGGCAACAAGTTACCAAAAAGTTTGAAAATGCATAGCGCTATACGTCTCTCAGGCTTGGTCTTCGGGAGGTGGTGTAGATAGAACTCCAAGGACGAAGGCTTCCGACGATGTAGTTGGAGCTGATGGAGTGGGTGCTGGAGGTGGCACTGAAGCTATAGCTGCTGGTGCTGACACTGAAGCTCTGGCATCTAAGACTGGCACTGCAGCAGACCTTGGACCTCGTGGCACACGCTTAAAAGCATCAGTGATTGCTTTTCCTCTCCTCTCCTCTGCTTCCTCCTGAAGCTGCTCAACTGCAGTCTGAATCTCAGTCACCTTGAGATCAAGATCATAGAATTTTGTCTCCACAATCCTCTCTAGGCTCTCCTGATTCCGGGTTAGGGTGGCCAATCCCTTCTCAATCCTCAGTGTAGCTTGAATCAGATAGCCTAACTGATCTTGCTTGCTCTTCAAGAAGACTCGAGATGCCTCTTCAACACTTGGTATCTGGGCAGCTTTCTTAGCCTTTTCCTTGGCTCTCTTCTCCTGGACTTGAGCTAATGATGGTTCCTCCTCATTCATCACAACACTGTTGTCTTCAAATTCAGGATGTAAGGGTAGGTGCTCCTTGTCCAGCAAGTAACTCCCTATGCCCATCTTAGAGTTGATGAGCTCCTGAATATGTGGAGCATACCCACAACTCCTCTTTTGATCAGCAACAGTCCTTTTGATAGTTTCTACAATGAGGCTCATAACTTTGAACTTCTGGGGAACATAAAAAATTTGCAGCATGTTGATGGAGTGTCCTCTAATCATCTTGTGATCTCCTGACTTGGGTAGCAATGTGTGCCTTAAGATCCAGTTAATGGTAGGTAGACCAGACAACAAGAAAAATGCATAGATCCAAGCTTGTGAGTTTCCAAAGCCTTATCAGGGATCTCCTTGTACATGTTTGCCATTGAGTTGTGGTCTTTCTTCTTGGTGGCATACACATCCAAGTCATCTTCATGTTCTTTGGGGGCATTGATTAGCTTGGCCCATTCTTCAACTGTGGACTGGTACCTAGTACCCTCAGACATCCAAACTACCGTTCCATCTAGATAGAAGTGGACAGTGGAGTAAAACTGCATGATCAACTCATCATTCCACTTGGTGAGCTTTTGTCCAACGAATTCATCTACTCCACAAGCCTTAAAGCTGTCATACACTCCAGGGAAGTGATCTTCATTTTCCTGGATGAACTCCCAGTCCACACATTTCATGTCACACACTATGGGCTTCTTGTCAAGAAAAATTGTCTCATAGAAATCTTGTCGTTCCTTTATATGGAACCTGTAGTCAACTACAGTCCTCCTCCTAACAGCATAGGGATCATACTGTCTCCACAACCTCAGTCCTGCATCTTTCCTGATGTGCATGTGCTCAGCGACTGGATGAGCACCATTGTGGTCAGGAATTTTGGGCTTCAACTTCCTCAAAACAAGAGAATCTTCTTCTTCAGCTTTAGGCACTGGGGCCTTGTTCTTTACCTCGGCAGGCATACTCCTGGTGTTCCTCTTGGGCTTTGGGGGTTTCTGAGCAGCAGCCTTGGGAGCAGTTTTGGGCTTAGATGGAGCAGCCCCTGATTTGATTGCATCTCCCATAAGTTTCTAAGCCTTAGGAGCTGGTGTAGCATCCTCTTCCTCCTCCTCTTCTTCTGAATCTCTCATAATGGAGGATCTTCCAAGCACTCTGGCAGTGGTCTTCTTGACCCTTTCCTTCTCCAACTGCCTCTTTAGTTGGCTTGGAGGTTTCAGCAGTTGAGGCTCTCACCTTTAAGGTTGGCACCCTCTTGGCAAGGGCCTTCTTGTGCAAGCCAGGCTTAGTTGATGCAACTGTGCCATACTCTTTCTTTAGCACCTTCTTCTTGGAGCTGACTTCCTCCTCAACAGCCACATAATCCTCATCTTCAGAATCTGAGGTCTACTTCTTCCTTGTTCTGGTGGCTGCCTTGGGCAAGTTGCTTGGTGTGCTCCTGCTGCCATCATCAGAAGTGCTGGAGGGACTAGTGCCCTCACTCAATTGTACCTGTTCCTTTGACTTGTTCTGGCTGTCGCTCTGGTTAGACATTTCTGCAAACTTACTAACAACAAACCCTGTGAATAGATATGGATGAGGTAGAGTGGATGAGCATCACAAAGTGCAGAGTTTTTGCAAAAATAATAACTTAAAAACTTAGTTTTAGTTCTTCACAGAAAGCATTTCGGAGCTACTAATTTGTAAACTTGGTGATACCGAAGCAGCTTTTGGAACCTAAACTAGTGAACTCGGTCAGACCGAGTCACAGTTCGGTGGCACCGAGACTGCTAGGGTTTCACAAAGAATCAAACTCGGTCACACCGATTTGCAGTTTTCGGTCAGACCGAAAGTGCAACTGGAATGGCCTAAGCCAAATCGGTGAGACCGATTTCTACAATTCGGTCGGTCCGAGATGAGTCCGGCGGAGACCTAATCCTAAATTTTCAAATCAAACCTAACCTAAGGGATGTTTTCAGTGGATAGATTGATTGCATACGTGGTCATGATCATGGCAAAGTAATGTGCTACGAGTCGGAGTTAAAGGAATAGCACAAAAGATCGAACTCATACCCTAATTCAGCGGAGTGCACAACGGCGGCAACGAAGGGGCAGAAATCCGTTGACGGCGACGGAAACCAGCGGCAGGAGGTCGCTGGCGGCGAGAGGATGATCCGGAGACCTGAGGCGGCAGAGCAGGACACACGCGGGCTGAAAGGTTTTGAAGGAATTTCCAAAATCTCACCCGTGGGTATATATATCCCGACCCTGTTGGTGTGACCGAGTGGAACAATTTGGTGGCACCGAGATGCAGAATCGCAAGCGGTTGCTGCAACTCGGTGTGACCGAAAAGTTCTAATCGGTTACACCGAGATTGAAAACCTAGATCAACTTAATGATCTCGGTGTGACCGAAATGGATGAATCGGTCATACCGAAATGCACAAAGAGGTTTTGGAAGTTTAAGTCTATGATGAATCGAGGAATCCAAGTGCTCCTCACACAGAGTGGTTCGAATCTGACTTGATCAAACTTTGTGATGTAGCATGAATAGAGTTTGAGACAAGAAAAGCATAGATAGCTAGAGGGTGTTCTTAGGCATTCTTGTCCATCCATTTGGCAAAAGAGAAAAATCCAAAAAATCAAAGAAACAAATGGATGTCCTCGAATGATTAAAATATGCAACCAACATGCTCACACAATAAGATGGCAAATGAAATATGTGACAAAGCATGCGCAATCACTCTAGCACCTATCAAGCAATTTGGCGATGACTAGGTCATCTATATATGAGTATATTGACTTAGGAGTCAAATGAGAACATTTGATCGTAGGTCATACTCATAATTTAAGCACAAGTGGGGTTGCCACTTTTACATAAAGCATTGTTGTGTTCACACCATTAGCATTGCTTTAGCTCAATTGATTAGAGTAAAGCTCCCCCTAGATGTGACATCCCCCCTAAGAGGGATGAACTAACCTTGGGTTTTGTCGATGATGACTTCATGTAGGTGTTGAAGATGTAGATGCTCAATGTTGATGTAGATCCTTTGAAGCAATCCTTTGGAGTGAATTGCACTTTCAATACCTACACGGGTTAGTCCCATAAGGAACAAACAAGGATATCCATAGACATAGAGTGATGTTCACATAGGATGATGTCCATGGAAGCATTAGGTTACCTTGTCCCTTGTCTTACCAACAAGAGGGTTTGTGACTCCTTGAACTAGTGCAAGATATGGAAGTTGTTTGCACTTGTCCTCGCCAAAATGATATGAGTGAAGTATGTTGGCGGAGTCACCCTCAAAAACTCTCTAGTTCTTCTTCTTAGGGATCCACACCATCTTGATGGGAACCCTTGGAGTTGTAGTCGTACTTGATGAAGTGGAACTTGATGTAGTCTTGGGAACCCACTCGACCAAGGCTTTGGGAGCTTCCTCAAATGCATCAATCTCCCCTTGAAGCTTGTCCTTGCCTTTTTGCTTGTGGTCTTGTGGTGGAAGATCATCTTGAGCGTGTGTTCCTTGGAAAGAAGTAGGATCATACTTCTCTTGTTGAGGAACAAATTTCGTCTTGGGGTATTGATCTTCTTCCCACTCAACTCCATTGGCATTGAACTTTCGTTCAAAACCAACACCTTGATTCTTCCGGTGTCTTCCTTGCTTGCGTACAATTTTCTCAAATTGCTTACTTCTGGCAAGGCTCTTGTAAACACCTTTCTCTATAATTCCCTTCAATAAGCTATTTTCTTGCTCAAGTGTAACTTGTCTAAGAGAATCATTAGTGGAATCAAGAGAACTACTAGAAGCAACATCATTGGGTTTAGCATGATTATTGTTACTACTAGAAGAAGAATCTTTCTTACTCTTGTTGCTAGATTTAACTTGTGGCATGTAAGTAGACAAGAGTAAACACTTGGCAATGTAATAAGAACTTTTCTTGCGAAGATCATCATTGATCGCTTTTAAGAACCCATGCTCTTGCTCAAGGTTGAGCTTTTCGAAGCGTAACTTCTCATGAGTCTTTAAAAGGTCTCGATGATTTTCCAAGGTAGTTTCATGAGCTAACTTAAGAGTGTTTAGCTCTTTAGTTAGACACTCAATCTCCTTCTTATCATCGTCATTCGTTTTGTCTTGATTAGCATGATTAATAGCAAGTTCATCATAGTTTTCATCACTAGAATTGTAAACAAGTAAATCATCATCACCTAGCAAGTCATCTTCATCACTATTGAAATCAACATAATCGGGGTGTGATACCTTTGGGCCTTTAGCCATGAAGCATCTTCCAATTCCTTCATTTGGTGACTCAAATATGTCGTAGGAGTTGGTTGACACAAGTGCTAGACCGGCAACACCTTCATCTTGAGTATATTCGGAGTCGGAGTGATAACTTCTCTCGGAGTGATCGTCGGAGTCGGAGCCGGATACCCATTCACCAACGTGAGCTTGATGTCTTCGTTTTGTATAGCTCCTTGATGATTTGTCCTTCCTTTCCGAATCCTTGCTTCCCCATGATGTTCTTCGTTCATAATGGTCATCTCTACTCCTTCTCTCTCTTGGTGGTGATTCTTCTCTCCTACTCCTTCTTTTGGGAGAATCTTATCTTCTTTTGTAGGGAGCCGTACACTCATTGGAGTAGTGTCCGGGTCTTCCATAATTGTAGCAATTACGTTCACGACTTGAAGATCTTTTGTCATTGTAGGACCTTGACTTGGAACTTCTTTCCTTGCTTCTACTCTTGTAGAACTTGTTGAAGTTCTTCATGATTAGGCTCAATTCTTCATTGAAGTTTTGTTTCTCACTTGATGATGTGGGAGCATCACATGAGGCTTTGTAAGCACCACTTGACTTGTTGTGAAGCTCTTCCTTATCCTTGAGTGACATATCATGAGCAATAATCCTTCCAATGACTTCTGTTGGCTTGAGATCTTTGTAATTTGGCATCATTTGGATCAATGTGCACACGGTATCATATTTTTCATCCAAGGCTCTTAGGATCTTCTTGATGATGAATCTATCGGTCATCTCTTCACTTCCTAAGCCGGCAATCTCATTTGTGATGAGAGCAAGCCTAGAGTACATTTCAGCGACACCTTCAACATCCTTCATTTTGAACTTGTCAAGTTGACTTTGAAGCACATCCAATTTCGATTCCTTGACGGAGTCGGTACCTTCGTGCATATCAATCAAAGTATCCCAAATTTCCTTTGCATTCTCAAGACGGCTGATTTTGTCGAATTCTTCGGGGCACAATCCGTTGAAGAGAATATCACAAGCTTGAGCATTGTATTGCAGCATCTTCAACTCTTCTGCACTAGCCTCACGGTTCGGTTCTCTCCCATCAAAGAATTCACCTTGCAAGCCAATACACACAATAGCCCAAACGGCGGGGTTATGTCCAAGAATATGCATTTTCATCTTATGCTTCCAACTAACAAAATTAGTACCATCAAAGTAAGGATCTCTACGGTGGTAATTTCCCTCACTAGATGCCATACTCTCCTAGGTTGTGAAACCAAGGCTATGATCACCAAAGCTATGTAAATCAAGGCAAATGGAGACCAATGCTCTGATACCACTTGTAGTATCGAAAGTATGTCTAGAGGGGGGTGATTAGACTACTTGACCAAATAAAAGTCTAGCCTTTTCCCAATTTTAAGTCTTGGCAGATTTTAGCAACTTAGCACAAACAAGTAATCAACCTACACATGCAATTCTAAGAGTATAGCAGCGGAATGTAAAACTATTGCATATGAAGGTAAAGGGAGGAGTTTGGAGTGAGCAAACACAATGTAGACATGGAGATTTTTGGCGTGGTTCCAATAGGTGGTGCTATCGTACATCCACGTTGATGGAGACTTCAACCCATGAAGGGTAACGGTTGCGAGTCCACGGGGCTCCACCCACGAAGGGTTCACGAAGAAGCAACCTTGTCTATCCCACCATGGCCATCGCCCACGAAGGACTTGCCTCACTAGGGTAGATCTTCACGAAGTAGGCGATCTCCTTGCCCGTACAAACTCCTTGGTTCAACTCCACGATCTTGACGGAGGCTCCCAAGTGACACCTAACCAATCTTGGAGACACCACTCTCCAAAAGGTAATAGATGGTGTGTTGATGATGAACTCCTTGCTCTTGTGCTTCAAATGATAGTCTCCTCAACACTCAACTCTCTCTCATAGGATTTGATTTGGTAGAAAGATGATTTGAGTGGAAAGCAACTTGAGGAAGGCTAGAGATCAAGATTTATGTGGTTGGATTGGAATATCTTGACCTCAACACAAGTGTAGGTGGTTCTCTCTCAGAAAATGTATGTTGGAAATGTAGGCATATTCTGATGACTCTCTCCACGAATGAAGAGTGGGTGGAGGGGTATGTATAGCCTCCACACAAAATCTAAACGTTACACACAAATCACCAAACTCGGTGGGACCGAATCATATAACTCTGTCAGACCGATTTAGTTCAAAATGTGAACGTTAGGATTTTTGATGGGACCGATATGTCAACTCGGTGGGACCGATTCCATTAGGGTTAGGGCATAACGTAATCTCGGTGAGACCGACTACACAAACTTGGTGGGACCGATTTTGGTAATAGACAAATAGAGAGTTGGTCAGGAAAACTCAATGGGACCGATTCGCTCATCTCGGTTAGACCGAAACGTTACGAAGGGGAAACAGAGAGTTTGCATTGCAATCTCGGTGGGACCGATCGCTCATCTCGGTTGGACCGAAACGTTACGAAGGGAAACAGAGAGTTTGCAATCCCATCTCGGTGAGACCGTGATCCCTATCAGTGAGACCGAAGTGACTAGGGTTTCTGGCAGTAGCTATGTCAAGTGAACTCGGTGGCGCCGGATAGAAGATTTCGGTGGGGCCGAGTTTGACTTTTGGCTTGTGACATATGTGGATATGGGAAAGTAGTTGAGAGTTTTCGGAGCATATCACTAAGCATGTTGAGCAAGCAACTCATTAAGCAACACCTCACCCCCTTTTAATAGTATTGGCTTTTCCTATGAACTCAATGTGATCTTGGATCACTAAAAGTAAAATGTAGAGTCTTGTGCTTTGAGCTTGATCCAATCTTTTGTCCTTAGCATTTTGAGGGGTCCACTTTCTAATCCATGCCATGCCGATCATTGAGCTTTTCCTGAAATATTTATCTTCAAGTAGCATTAGCTCAATGAGCTATATGTTGTTAGGTATTACCAAAACCACCCACGGATAGTTGCACTTTCACACCACAGTCCTGGGAAGCGAGAAGAATCTAAAGGAGGCAGAGAAGAAGAAGACCGCCGTGATCCAGGTTTGCGTGCATGACTTATGCTTGGTCTACCACATATGCCATGGCGACATTGAGTGCGAGGAATTTAAGAAGTTCCTCAATGGCGGTCGAGTCAAATTCCTTACTGTAGACTTTAGGGACGACAAGGAAATCCTGGGTCAGATAGGCCTCATTGTAGGCAACCCCTTAGACCTCCAGAAGGAAGGGCTGGTGCCCTCCTGTGATCAGCCTTCAATGCTGACCCTGGCAGGAGTAATGGTTCATCCTTCATACGGTACATTGAAGAAACCTCTGTTCAAGTTTCATCATGCATGGGAGTGGAATGTACTAGATATAGACCACATCCACTACACTGCAATGGATGGCTACCTTTGTTTCAATATCTACAAGGGTTGGATGAAGAGCAAGAGCTAAGTGTGCGGTTCAAGCAAAGAAGTATCGCCCAAGAGGAAGAGGGACATGGACGAAGTCGAGCACGTGGACGAGGAGTCCAAGTAAGGTGGCAGTATCGTTGCTCATGGTGGTTCTAATGTAGTTTCTACCGGATTACTTGCTTAGTTTAATTTCAGGTGTGCATAGTTTTATTTGAGGGGTGTGTTGTGCTAAGCTCCCAGTAGAACTATGTTATGTTCCTTCTCGTTACTTTAACTCTTCAGTACGTACTACATACTAGTATTTCTTACAGTTCATCTTTTAGTTGGTATAGTACTACCACTCATTTCTTCACATTATATACGTACAATATATATGGCCAACATCATATAGCCAGCAGTTTAGTTGTCAAAGAATTTCAGGGTGCTTAGTTTTATTTGAGGGGTGTGTTGTGCTGGACACCATTATTGTGACTCAAATCTCTCTGGCCATTTTATAATGACATAAATATTGATGGACCAACATGCCAGCTCTCCCTCTATCTCACTACAATAAAATAAAGTGTGGGGCCTACTTGATCCCAACAGCGTTCGTATTTTCCTGTAAAATTATTCACTTGGTTAGTCCTGACAAGCGGGGCCACACTTATCATTGTGAGAATCATCTTATTTTTGTCATATAATATGGTCAACGGGGTTGACGTGAAAATAACAATGTCTAATGGCATTTTTGAGCGAACATCTAAGTTAACGATGGCATTTTTGAGATATCTAATTGCATTTTGAGCAGGCATCTCACGTATCGACGGCATTTTTCAGTAGTTGTAACTTCTAATGGAAAAACTGAGTAGTGATACACAACTAGTGGCATAAATAATAAGAACCCAAGAATTAAATAGGTATGCTAATTTCTTTAATATAATTTGCTGCCCCATTTAAGCACGTACTAGCTTTTTTAATAGTACTATATGCATAATTTGCCGACGAGCGCTCTCTATATGTACCACCTTTTTTCTTTAATTTCACCTTGTTAGTTTTGCTCCATGGCGCAATCCATCGATACTACTACTGTACAAAAGCATACATTTTTAAAAGGCTAGAGGGCGGGGCAGTCTAGCTTGGTAAGTTTGAAGAGAGGCGAGGGCCTTTGTGATTTGACGGCTCATTACTGCTGGAAGGCGGGGCCTTGTGATTTGACTGCTTGTATAAATGTGCCGACGACCTGAGGAGGAGCAAAGAACCATGCGGTATACTCAAGTTTTCCACTAGAGTAGTATGACGGAGGAGCATGAAACACGACAGCCCAGTGCCATATGGCGATAAAAAATGATCTAATTTTCTAGTCATATCATTGGTAGCATTGTTCTATTCATGCCTCGCAGAGAACGTGACACGTGCGGTGAAACACCCGAAGCAAAAGAAGAAACACAGGAGCAAAAGAAGAAGGAAGATTATCACCCCCCAAAAAGAAGGAAGACACACACACAAGTCTGGGCGCTGCTCTCTACTACATGAAGGGTTGCTAGCCGCGAAGTCGTAACTACTTCTTCATCGCCTCCACGACCTCCATCTCCTTGCGCGTCTTGTCCGCCATCTTCTTCATTTTGTCCATGACGCGGGATTTCTCGACGCGAGCCTTCATCATATGTTCCACGGCCGCATTACGTACCTTGACAACAGTCAGGTGCTCGATGCGGAGCTTCGCCAACTCCTCCTTCTGTTCCATGACGAGGGCCTGCAGCATCTTCATCGAGGAACTACTATTCTCATGCAGCTTCTTCCAGCCGGCGTTCTCCTCCTTGAGAAGGTCGAGCTCGTGGCAGAGCTTCGCCTTGTCCTCCTGAAGTTGTAGGATTTTGCCGGTTGCCTTCTTCTCTGGGGCAATGCTCTTCTTCAGCAGCATCACCAAGCCGGCGGTCAACTCCCCCTGCTCATTGAGCTCAGCGGGCATGTCATCGAGGCTCTCCTTCAGCAGCTCCACCAAGCCATGGATGAACTCCTTCTGCTTATTGAGGTGCTTATTGAGCTGATCGGGCATGCCGTCGAGGGATAACGACTCCAGCGCCGCCAGCTCGGCATGTTCGCCTCCGCGGCTAGGGCGCTCCTGGGAGCCATCGCCTTCCCATGAGAGATCTTTCGAGGTCTCTGCGTGGCGGCGAGCCCTCTCTTTTTTTCCACAGCCTTGGTTGCCGCTCCCTTGTTACGAGTAGTTCTCGACCTAGAGCTATGCATACCGGCCATGGCAAGGACAGATGAAGGACTTATGAGGAGGAAGGTAGAGTAATTTTCGGTTAGGTAGTTCCCCTTTTTATAACCTAAGTACTAGCACTAGTACTAAAACCTGCATAGTGGGAACACGTTCAAGTTTGGTATGTACTAGTAGGTGTGAGCAGGCTTGCACTTAATTGTAGCACTAGTACTTTGGAATGTGATGGGAAGAAGGTAAATATTAATTGATGGTTTTGGTTTCGAGGCCCGAAACGGCTCCCGATGAGTTTAGTGGAACATAAATTTCAAGTACTCTCTCCATCTCAGTTTACAATGCTTGCACATGTATCTAGGTTGTCAATGTAACTTATATAAAATAAATTGTATAACATAAAAAATATATCATTAAAAAAAGAAGATTTGAAGTTTTTAATGATTTTTTGTAATGTATGCCTCTTATTAAGTTGGTCACATTAACGACCTAGGCACATGTGCAAGACTTGTAAACTGAGATAGAGGGAGTACTACACTGCTCAAATGCGGTCGAACAAGTCAGTGATGTAACTGGTCGTACATGTCAGACCAAGCCGATGCATGTCCCTTCGGTGAGACGCGGGTCCGACCGATAGTCTGTTGGTGAGACCGATCGTAAAGTATTACGCGATGGAGACTTCTGGTTGTGGCTTCGGTTTATTGTCATGACCAAGCATTCTAAAACTAGTGATAAATCACTTACCATCTTTTTCCAAATGACCAAGTATTTTCACAGGAATACAATACATATAGATGGAGTGATTGTCAAGGTTGCAAACCGACATGCCGTTGCAAGTTCACTGCAGCAACAACCGTGTAGCGACCCGACTCGGTAAGAGTCGAAGTCTCTGTGCTTACCGTGCTAGTCCCTAGATCGACTTGCTAGCACACACAATACTCGATGAAATAACAGAAATAACACACATCTCTTTAGTACATCGATAGTCCAGGAGCAATACATTTATTACAAAATAGGGCATAGAGCCAATAAGCAAATACGGCGGAAGCAAAGAAGTAAATGAGTCCAACTCCACGAGCAAGGTTGAGTGAAGAACATCCACCTATCGCACATTAATCCTCGTCGGATATATCTGCAACGTGATAAGTTGCAGCCATATGGGTCAGTACATTGAATGTACTGGCAAGTCACATCATAAGTGTAAGGTGTCGGATTTCGGGTTCCGGCAGACCCTTGAGGTTCGAACACTGGGGTGCACGCGGAGATCTCTCCCCTACCGATCCACGTCCAATCTCCTCGCGTGATCTAAGCTGGAAACAACGAACAACACAAGGGACACAAGGTTTATACTGGTTCGGGCCACCGTTGTGGTGTAATACCCTACTCCAGTGTGTGATGTGGTGGATTGCCTCAGGGGCTGACAATGAACAGTACAAGGGAAGAACAGCCTCACGAGAGGTTTTCTTGAGCTGGTGCGATGAACTGCTTGGGTGAGTTCAGTCGCCTCTCTCTCTCTGCTGGGGTTCTATCAGATTGCTCCCCCTGTCTTTCCCCTGTCTCCCTACTCTGTGGTGGCTAGCTCTATTTATAGAGGCCCTGGGCCTCTCCCCAAATAATGAGCAGGAAGGGCGCCAACAATTGGCCATTTTGAAGGGGAACATCTGGTACAAGTTATCCTGACCAAAGGTGGTCTTCGGCTGCCAAAAGCACTGGTGATGACGCCGTCTTGGGCTCCACGGTGACCTCCGTCCTGCCGCTCTGCTGGTCTTGGTCTCGTTGCACCGGAATGGTAACCTTTGCCCGATGCCTTGGCCTGTGCTTGTCCCCTTTGCACCAAAGGGGAAACAAGGACACTGCCAAGCCGGCACCCGCCTGGCGCCCGCCTGGTCTCGATCGTCATGGCTTGCATCATGGGCTCCTCGCGAGGTACCCCTGCCTTGATCTCTCTGCCTCCTCGCGAGCCTGCCTGATGAGGCTGCCTCTGAGGAAGCTTTCTGTCGTCCGCCCCGCGAGGCTTGGCCGCTCGCGAGGGTCTTGAGCTTGAGCTGATGAAGATGGGCCGTGCTGGGCCCCCACTTGAGCCACGCCACAGGCCGCAAGCAGGCAAGTCTGGGGACCCCCGTTCCCAGAACGCCGATAGTAGCCCCCGGGCCCAAGCGCGCCGGGCTTGGCCTAGCAGGGAAGCAAAGGGGCAAGAGCGAAGCACCGCGGGCCCAAAAAGCCTGCGGCCTCAGGCGCCACGTGGCGATTGATTGGACGTGGGCGTCTGTGCTTCCCCACGACGCCTTGTTGCGCGCCCGGCTAAGCGGACCCGCAGTTGCACACAGTTGTTCCTCCTTTCCGCTGCTCGCTCGCCTCCTACCTTTCCTTCCTCTTCGAGCTCCAGCCTCTGCCGCCAACCCAGCTCGAGTTCTTCCCTCTCTTCACCGCCATGGCGCCGACGAAGAAAGGAAGGGGAAAGAAGCCCGCGCCTTCGCCCCGCACACCTCCGGCGGCGGGCCTCGCCGTTGCTCGGTCGATCATACTCAATCCAGAAGCTTTGAACAAGGTCCGCTCCGCCCTTGCCACGATCTTCAATGAGTGCGGCAGGACCACAGTCTGGCCTGCGTCCCATGCCTCCCTTGATAGGATCATCACGGAGGTTCGATTCTTCGCCGATGCCCTATGGGCGGGTCTAGTTCCCCCCTTTTCCACCTTCTTCAATGCGGTGCTCTCCCATTATCAGATTCGCATGATGCACCTCGGGCCGGAGTCCATTACTCTTCTGGCTATCTTTGCTTTTGTTTGCGAGGCGATGATAGGCATTCCTCCTTCCGTTACCCTGCTGCGCCACTTCTTTTCCTTGCGCCTGAGTGACCCCACTCAGTGCTCAGGGTGTGTGAGCTTCTTCGCCGTGCCAGAGACGGCCGCTTTAGGGATCGACTTTGGCCTTCCTTCTCCTGAGGCCAGGTTCAGAGAGCAGTGGCTGTACGTGGACATCGGAGTGCCCAATCCTTTGCTCTCGCACCCGACCTCGCCTGCTGTTCCCAACCCAGGCTGGGATCATGAGGTGCTTGCGAGCCCCCGGCTCGCCTTCGTCTGGCGCCGCTTTTAGAGTTTGAGGGCGCTCAATGTGTCAGCACCCAAGGTGGTGAAGGAGTTCCTCCAATGTTGCATTGCTCCTCTCCAATGCCACTCTCGCCGGATGTGGGACTTTGCGGGGCATAGAGACTGCATGCGGCTTCAGGAGGAGGACTTGGCGCCTGAAGTGCTGCGGGCGGTGCTCAGGGTCTTGACTAGCGATCCTTCCCCAGGCAGCCTTCAGAGCAATGATGTCCTCTTGTATCTTTGCTCCGGTAGGGCCGATTTTGTGAGGCAGATGCCCATCTTCGACGAGTGGGGACTGCGCCCGGCTGGCCTCGCGGGGCCCCGCGAGAACCCAGCCACCGTGGTTGCTTCCCCTACCGCCCACAGTGGTCCTTCCTTGGTCGACAGGGTGGGGAGACGAGAACCGACGGGAGTTGAGGCGACCGATGTCGAGGTGCCGACGCCGCGAGAAGCCTAGAAGGCGGCGTCTCCCGAGGCCCGCCCTGGAGCGGCGGCAGGTGCGGAGTCGTGGCCTGTGGTTCCTGAGGCCGGGGCTCCCGAGGCCCCAGCCGTTCCTCGCGAGGCGATGCTCGACGGCGCCCCCCAGGCTGACTCCTCCAGGGCTAATCATCTTGACGCCTCTTCCGCACCAGAGGCCGACCCCTGTGCCGAGCGCTTAGGTCGGTTCCACATAGACTTCGAGGCCCTCAGCAAGAGGAAGGAGGCCTTGGGTGGCAACGACCGCCCTTGCCGCTTGTTGAAGCGCAGGAAGTACTTTGCCATGGACGAGTACGTCTTCTTCTTTCCTTGCTCATTTACTTTGCTATCCCTGCGACTGATTGTGGCCCTTTCAGGCCCTGCCCCGCGAAACTCGCCGAGTCAGCCCGAGAGCCATCCCCCCAAGCTTCGCCTTCTCTGCTGGCCCTGGGCTCGCCGAGCTCGAGCAGCACCCCTGCCGCCAGACCGGTTGGTGGAGTGGTCCGTTCCATAGGGCACCTCGAGCCTGCGCACCCGCTGCCCTTTCTTCATGAGTCCTCCTGGGGCACATCCGGCTTGCCCCGTGCTCCTCCTCTGATCATAGATGGTGAATGGCTGAAGTCTTTCTTTGGCTCCTCCTCCGTGGGTGGACCGACGCCAGGCCGGATTCCCAGAGAGGTCCGTTCGGCGATGGCTAGGGTGCCAGCCCCCATCCCCGCGCCGGGAGGGGGCTTGCCGCCTCGGGGCCCTCCGCATGCTCCGGTGGAAGAGGGTGATGCAAAAGACGTGCTCAGGCGCGCTCGGGAGCGACGCGCCCTTCGCGAAGAGTTCCTCCAGAGGGCGGCGGATGCGGTGAGCCGGATCGGGGCAGAGCTTGCTGATGAGGATGCGCGCCTCGAGGCCGAAGGTTCGCGCCTTTCTGAGGAGAGGCGCAAACTAAAGGTAGCTGTCGCCCTCGCGCGTCACCAACGTGATCTCGACAATGCGAAGGCCGAAGCATCGTTGGTAGCTTCGCGGGAGGCTTGCTCCCAGGTCGTCGAGGAGGCTCGGGAAGCAGACCGACGGTGCAAGGATGCGGAGGAGCGCGCATGGGAGCTCCAAGCCTGGAGCAACTCCCTGGAACAGCAAGTGGAACTGCGCCAGGCGGCCCTTGAGTCGATGGAGGGGGCCTCTGTTGACCGGGAGGAGCTTCTGAAGCGCGAGGAGGCGCTGACGCTGGAGGCCGCCGAGCGCAATCTTGACCTTGAGCGGTTGGAGACGAGGGAGCGCCTGGTTGCCCGGGCGGAGGATGACGTTGCCGCGCGCGAAGCCCGGGCCCAGGAAGAAGTCGATCGCCGCGTGGCAGAGTCTCGCTCGGCCTTCGAGCGTGAATACGAGATGAGGTTGGGGCTGATCAGGGCCGAGGCCGAGGGCAGGACCACAGTCCTCAGGGCCAAACTGGCTGAAGTGACGCGGCGTGCGGACTCCTCCGCAGCCGCCCTCAGCGCAGCACAGGCGGAGCTATCCTCTTCCCGGGCCGAGCAGCTTCTTCTCCAATAGAGGGTTGATGATGCCGAGGCCATCGCGCAACGGAATGAGGACGAGATCCATCGGCGGCGGGTTCTGGAGCATGAGCATGCCCCCATGCTTCAAACGCTCAGAGAGAGGGCCAACACAGCTTTGGGCAACATCTGCGAGGCTGCCGCTAAGGAGCCGCACGAGGTCAGCTACGCTGGCAACCTCCAGTTTTTCACCGATGTGGTGACACTTTTGGAGAACTGCTCCGAGAGGTCCCGTTGGCTTGTCGAAGAGAGGAGCCGAGCCTTGCTCGGGCGTGCCTTCTCCCGCGTATTTAGCTATCTGCTGGGCAGGGACCCCCACTTCGACTTCAACGCTGCCATCGCACCCGTGCCCATAGCCGTCCGGGGCGACCTGGCGTGATGGGTGGAGGACAACGTGGACGCCCTCGTCAGGGCCTTTGCGTCTGATGATGACGGCGTGGTCGTGGCTGCCAATGGAGGCGGCGTTGTGGACGAGCCTGGCACTGACGGAGATGCTGGAGGCGGCGGCGACAATGTCAGCGACACCAGTGATGCTTCCGAGGATGCCCCAGAAGACGCGGTGAGTGATATGTCCGACTGACCGCATGTCACTGCTGTTTATCCTGCACGAAGAAGGTTCGGGCTTGGCCCTGAAGAATGTAAGAGCATTTTGGGAGGGGAAGCCCCTCATGTAAAGGTTTGCAATTAGTACCCTGGTAAGCATAACGTTGCGCGTGAACTTAGCCGCTGGCCTGGTGATGGGTCAGCTGACTTGTGTACCTTCCGACCCCGACGAGTCCCGAGCGGGCCTGCGGGGGCCGCCGCACCTCGGGTGTCTTCTGATTAACTGGTATATTCCGCGATGCAAACCTCCGGAAAGGGTACGGTAACAGCGGTCCTGGTTGTAAACGTGCCTGGCCCGGCCCGGCTCGTGAGGGGCTTGCGAGGGGGGCAGCCGATGCTAACTTTGGACGCAAAGCCGAAACCAGAACGCGAGAGATTGCTCGAACGAGACTAAACACCCCTTCCCCCAAACACACGCAAGCATCGAGCTCAAATCCAACTTAAATCCAAATCGAAGAACTTTGTCAACAAGGGAAGGCAAAAGAAAAAGGCCGCGTCCGGCACCTAGTCTAGTCTTCGACGTCTTCTCACTAGCGCGGAGCTAAGTGCTGCCACTGGGCGTGGGCGGGAGCCCCCGAGGCCCGAGGGCGGCTCTCCGGAGACTCCGGGGCCTGTACAACCCCACTCATTATTATGTGAGAGTGTCACGGGCGGCGAGCTTCACAGGCACTGGGCCTTCTTCATAGGTACCGACCTTGCTTCATATCGCCAGACGAGGGCCCCGCCTTGCGCCTCACTCTGCCGCCATCGACGGTGACTGTAAACCAAGGACGACGCCAATGGGGCAGAGTGGTCGCCAGCGGTTCCCCTGATGACCACGGGTCCCCTGCCGGGGGCAGGCCCTGGGGCACCTCCCCAGTAGAGGGCCTACCTCCTGAGAACGCCTTGCTCCGACCACCGCGGGGACGAACCCGAATCTCGGCCCCTCTCCTGCAGCCGCTTGCGTCCTCCTCCTGAGGGGTACGAGGCTGCAGAATTAGGGTAGCCACCTGCTATGGCGACCTGTATCTCCTGCGACCCATGGTTAGCATAAGCTTGCTCCTGAGGGATGAGTGGTACCCGATAGTTGCCGCCGCCAGTGCAGTTGTCGAGGCTCTCCTGGGGTTCCTGAAAGAGCTCAGCTCCTGGCGTCTCCTCGCCCCAGCCTAGCCCGAGGTATGAGCCATGATCTTCTTCCAGTGCGCACCCCTGGTCCACCATGCAGGGCACATAAACCTCTGGGGCCACCGCCCCGTGCGCCTCGCCGTAGCACCCCGTATGCCATGCAGCCTGGCTTGGAATGCCGTCTTGAGGGTGATGGCGTGGCGATCCACCGAAGCTGAAGGCCGCGGCGTGCACCCCTTCGCTGGCCTGAGAAGAGGCCGGTGTGACTCGTCGCCCTGTGCCGGCGAAGGTGTTGACGCTGAACGGGCCCTGGAGTCCACTGGAAGTTGCATGCGCGTGCACGACGCTGCCATACGGCCTGCCTTGGGTCTGGGGTGGCAGCTGGACGCAAAAAGGAGGTGTTCCCGAGGCGGCGGCGTCCAGGAGCTCGGCCACTCGCTCCAGCAACACGTTGCGGTCGCCCTCCAACAGCCGGCACGTAGCAGCTCTCGGGCCACTGTGAGCGCGACCCTGGAGTTTGCTTGCTCCCGTCGGGTGTACGGCGCCGTGGCCGCGGCGTGGTTTGAGGCCCTTGCTGCGGCCCGCACCTGCCGTGGTGTGAGGGCAGGCGGCGTCTGGCCGCGTCGCCCGTGCCCCGCAGCGCCCTGTGGAGCGCGGGCTGCCTGAGGCACAAGGTTGAGGTCGCCCTGGGCCGGTGATACGGCATGGGCGGGCCATGCTGCCCAGCGGTCGGCGTTGGCAGCCGGGTCGCTTGACATCTGAACGGTGAGGCGACGGAACGTGATGCGGAGGAAGAAGGATTCCGGTGCACCCCTACCTGGCGCGCCAAATGTCGGATTTGGGGTTCCGGCAGACCCTTGAGGTTCGAACACTAGGGTGCGCGTGGAGATCTCTCCCCTACCGATCCACGTCCAATCTCCTCGCGTGATCTAAGCTGGAAACAACGAACAACACAAGGGACACGAGGTTTATACTGGTTTGGGCCACCGTTGTGGTGTAATACCCTACTCCAGTGTGTGCTGTGGTGGATTGCCTCAGGGGCTGACGATGAACAGTACAAGGGAAGAACAGCCTCGCGAGAGGTGTTCTTGAGCTGGTGCGATGAACTGCTTGGGTGAGTTCAGTCGCCTCTCTCTCTCTGCTGGGGTTCTATCAGATCGCTCCCCCTGTCTCCCTACTCTGTGGTGGCTAGCTCTATTTATAGAGGCCCTGGGCCTCTCCCCAAATAATGAGCAGGAAGGGCGCCAACAATTGGCCATTTTGAAGGGGAACATCTAGTACAAGTTATCCTGACCAAAGGTGGTCTTCGGCTGCCAAAAGCACTGGTGATGACGTCGTCTTGGGCTCCACGGTGACCTCCGTCCTGCCGCTCTGCTGGTCTTGGTCTCGTTGCACCGGAATGGTAACCTTTGCCTGATGCCTTGGCCTATGCTTGCCCCCTTTGCACCAAAGGGGAAACAAGGACACTGCGCAGGCCGGCGCCCGCCTGGTCTCGATCGTCATGGCTTGCGTCACACGCTCCTCGCGAGGTACCCCTGCCTTGATCTCTCCGCCTCCTCGCGAGCCTGCCTGATGAGGCTGCCTCTAAGGAAGCTTTCTGTCGTCCGCCCCGCGAGGCTTGGACCCTCACGAGGGTGTTGAGCTTAAGCTGATGAAGATGGGCCGCGCTGGGCCCCCACTTGAGCCACACCGCAGGCCGCAGGTAGGCAAGTGTGGGGACCCCCGTTCCTAGAACTCCAACATAAGGAACCTACTTATACATGCAAGTTGGCTGGTGGAAAGCTCTAAGTTTAGTTTTTTTGCATAAAGCAAGTTTTTCCCTATTAGGAAAGATGTTATTCTACTACTACACATTTGCATAGGATGAGTTGGCAAACCCAACTCCATTCGCTCCCAAGTTTCATTTAAAACCCAACTGTTTAATTAAAGGTGAGGAGATCTCCCGGCATTTCCACTACTAGATGCTCAAGTTGTCCGTAATCGGGGACACGGCTAATCGATTAGGTTGGCACTCTGCAGAGGTTGCGCACTTTTCCCCACAAGACTCGACCACCTCCATGATCGGAAGATCGAGACATAGCCTTTCGAAAAATGTTTCCCCTTAACCCATGGATAGGCCGGTACACCTACATCATTCTACATCTGCTAGCCCATCCCGGAAGGGGTCACACTAACTACTCAACTAAGCCAGAGACCATATTGGCTTGTGGCTGCACACGTAAGCTTCTAGACACGGGAATACGATTGATCTCTTTGAGCCTGAGCGGACCGTCCACTAGTGGTGCACCACCATGGATTTCCCATGCGTGCCCCATTGTACTTCGCCGCCATTCCCATAAGTTTCCACCCAGGTAGTTCATTAATTAACTTAGGTCCTATTTACTACATTTTCACTCAAACTTTACAATGATCACTCCCCAATCCATGTCTACTTAGCATAGCAACATAATGTAAAACGATGGCAACAATGTTATATGGTTTAGACCTACCTCAATGAACTACTGGGTGAAAAGCATAGTCATGCGGCATCAGTTTCCTACCATGCAGTCCTACCGCAAAGAACTAAGTGCATAATAAAAACATAGGTAATGAAACATGATCAAGATGCAACTTGCCTTGGTACTGCTGGTTGAATTCTAAAAACTGATAATATCCCGCTTCGCACTCCGAGGAATCTATCGGAAAGAAGGTAAACAAACATAAGCAAACATTCCAGAGAACCAAAAGAACAAGCATAGCAAAAAGTCTCGGAAAAACCAAATGAACATACAACACACCAAGCTACTACAGAAATATTCTAAGTGCAAAACAACATAGGCCTATGGTTCAAAGAGTGATGTGAAAATATAGTGCATACTATGCATACTAGTAAAAATTTTAAAGGGCAGATTCTAGTGTGTGAAAATTATTGTTACAAAGGTCCAGGTGATAGGGTTTTGCTACGGTGACAGCATGCAAAAGGAATCAACTTAATCGGAGCTTCGGTTTAGGAGATATGGCCAATTGAAGTTCGAATTCGAATCTGAATAAATTCAAATTTGAATCTGACAAAAGTTTGCAAAAAGTATACCACTGGATAGATCTAAACAATACGCAGAATTTGCTGCTGGTTTCATCGAGTTTGGATCTACGGTTTAAAAGTTATGGCTAATCTAAGATCAGGGACTAATCTATTATAAAAGGGACTAAACAGTGAAGAAAAACTATCACAAATAGGTCCCTAGCGCGTGGCAGATTCCTACTGGCCGAAAGGTGTTCGCCGCGTAGCATAAACATCGGACATTCACAATTTAACCAAAATGGCGGCGGCGGCTAATTTAAACAAAAACCGATCGGTCTTAAAAATAAAACCCGCGGTTAACCGCGTACCGGTTCGACTAAAAAAACGACCTAACCAATCTAATCTAAGACGTTGATCTTTGATCAAACGAACCAGAGGAGGTGCGGCGGCTTACAGCGGCTAGCGGCGTCAGCGACGAGCAGAGGACAACGGCGCGGCGTTGGTCGATGGCAGGGCAGCGGCTACGGCGGTCCTCGGCGTCGGGGAAGAAGACAGGGAGGTGCGTTGCATCGAGGGTGTCGCGAAGGTGGTGTCGGCGTGAGTCGGCGGTGTCCGAACGTGTGGGGCGAAGACGGCGGCCTTCGGTGCTCCGGCGACTCCAGCGTCGACGATGCGGCGGCTCCGACGGGTCCTAGGGGCAAAAATTGTGTCAAAAGGATGCGCCTCGACAGGCTAAGAAAATTTACAAAAAAGGAAGGGTCGGAGTGGTCTACGGGCGACGAAATGCTCCGGCGAGTTGCGCGGCTCCGGCGAGATGCGAACGGGTAGCGCGGCGGCTGTGAGCGGCGTGGGAAGAAGCGGGACAGCGAAGATGGAAGAGGGGTCCTGGCCTTTATATAGGCGAGGTCAGAGGGCACGGGAACTGCGGATAAGCTCTATCCGAGCGCGAGGCGGCCGGCGGTTGCGGGTGGCGAGGCGCGAATGTTTATCCCGTGCGGTGCGGGAGGTTGAGGACGGCCTGACGGGTGGGGCCCGCCTGGCAGCGGCAGCGAGAGGAGGCGAGCGAGGGCGGGCGCGGGCGGTCGACCGGGCGGAAGGCGTCGGGCGCTGGGGTGCTCGGGCGCTGGCCTTGGGCCAAAATGGCCAGCTGGGCTGATCGGGCGCTCCTGGGCCAAACCCAGTTTCGGTCCAGGCTGCGTGTGTGTGTGTGTGTGTGTGTTTTAACATGAGATTAAAGTGGCCCATAACTAATTCAAATGAATTAATAAAAACACCACAATAATTTCTAAAATAACTATACAATATTTAGAGCCTAACGAACATTTACTT
The DNA here is from genome assembly GCF_002162155.2 of Triticum dicoccoides. NCBI lineage: Eukaryota > Viridiplantae > Streptophyta > Magnoliopsida > Poales > Poaceae > Triticum > Triticum dicoccoides. The sequence goes on along the minus strand of NC_041384.1, from coordinate 283,394,995 downwards.
AAGCACAAAACATTTTGAAAATAATTTCCTAATGCAATTAATGCACTTTTTGCAAATAAAATAAATACCAATAAACTCCCAAACATCAAATAATATTCAAAATAAAATTTTCCCACTCTTTTATATTTTGAGGAAGTCATCTTATCCCCTCTCATTTGTTTTTCTCGAGTCGAAAAATATTATTTGAATATATTAAAAACTCCAAAATGCAAAGAAATATGACATTCATTGAATGATTCTATTAACATCCAAATTTAATAAAAATTGGAATGTTACAAACCTACCCCCTTAAGATGAATCTCGTCCTCGAGATTCAGGTTGGCCAGCAAAAAGGTGTGGGTGGTCCTATCTAAGATCTTCCTCTCGTTCCCAAGTAGCTTCCTCCTCGGTGTGGTGACTCCACTGAACCTTGCAGAACTTGATGATCTTGGTACGAGTGATCCTCTCTGCAGTCTCAAGAATCTTAATAGGCTTCTCCTCATAAGTCAGATCATTCTCCAACTGAATTGCCTCCAGTGGCACTATATCTCTGAAAGGAATGTCCACCATCTCTGCATGACACTTCTTCAGTTGGGAAACATGAAACACATCATGAACTCCTAACAAAGCCTCTGGTAATTCCAACTGGTATGCAACCTCTCCTCTACGTTCCAGAACTTTGTATGGTCCCACAAATCATGGTGCTAACTTTCCTTTGACTCCAAATCTCTTAATACCTCGAAGTGGAGACACTCGAAGATATGCTCTATCTCCCACTTCACAGATCACTTCCTTGCGTTTAGCATCGGCATAACTTTTCTGCCTTGACTGGGCTATCTTAAGTCTGTCACGAATCAACTTGACCTTCTCCTTAGAATCCCTGATCAAATCAGGTCCAAACAATTTGCGATCTCCAACTCCTTTCCACATCAAAGGTGTCCTGCATTTCCTTCCATACAATGCCTCAAAAGGGGCCATCTGCAAACTAGCTTGGTAGCTGTTGTTGTGCGAGAACTCTGCGTAGGGTAAGTTATCATCCCAACTAGACCCATAGTCTAGCGCACAAGCTCTCAACATGTCCTCTAGAATCTGATTGACTCTCTCTGTCTGCCCATCAGTGTGTGGATGGAAGGCTGTACTGAACTCTAGCCTGGTACCCAAGGTTTCGTGTAACTGTTTCCAAAACTTTGAGTTAAACTGTGTCCCTCTATCTGATACGATGCTCCTTGGAACTCCATGCAGACATACGATCCTGGTCATATACATCTTTGCCAGCTTAGCACTTATATAGGTGGGCTTCACTGGAATGAAGTGAGCAACCTTGGTCAAACGATCAACTATCACCCAAATGGAATCATAACCTGAACGGGTCCTGGGTAACCCCATGATAAAGTCCATACCAAGTTTATCCCATTTCCAATCAGGTATCCGCAACGGCTGAAGTAATCCTACTGGTTTCTGATGTTCTACCTTTACTCTTTGACATACATCACATATTGCCACATACTCGGCAATTTCTCTCTTCATACCGGCCCACCAAAAACTTTCCTTCAAGTCCAAATACATCTTGGTGTTGCCTGGATGTATCGAATATGGTGAGTCGTGAGCCTCCTGAAGAATCAACTTCCTGATCTCCGGGTCATTGGGTACACAAATCTGTTGCTCAAACCATATGGTTCCATGTTCATCTTCATGGAATCCTTCTTCTTTCCCTTTGCTCATCATTTCTTTGATCTCAGCAATACCTTGGTCCAACTTCTGGGCTTCTCTGATTCTTCCCAACAAGGTGGGCTGTACCTTGAGTGTGGCAACATAACCTCTTGGAACTATTTCCAACTGTAGGTCTCTAAGCTCGTCACACAACTCCTGAGGTAAACCTCCTGCTATAAGGGTATTAACATAACTCTTACGGCTCAAAGAATCTGCCACAACATTGGCTTTTCCTGGATGATAATGCAGACTCATGTCATAATCCTTTATAAGTTCCAACCATCTCCTTTGTCTGAGATTCAATTCCTTCTGCATGAAGATATACTTCAAACTCTTGTGATCCATGTAAACATCACAACGATTTCCAATAAGATAGTGTCTCCATGTATTGAGTGCATGCACTGCAGCTGTCAACTCCAAATCATGTGTGGCATAGTTCAACTCATGAGGTCGAAGTTGTTGTGAAGCATAAGCTACAACCTTCCCCTCTTGCATAAGAACACCTCCAAGTCCCTGACGTGAAGCATCACAATACACCTGAAAGTCCTTGTGTACGTCAGGCAGGATTAACACTGGGGCTGTGACCAAACGCTTCTTCAACTCTTGAAAGCTGGCTTCACACTCTTCAGTCCAAACGAACTTGGTGTCTTTTTTCAACAACGCTGTCATGGGCCTTGCAATCTTGGAGAAATTTTCAATAAATCTCCGGTAATATCCTGCAAGTCCAAGGAAACTACGAATCTCACCAACTGTGGTGGGTGCATTCCATTCTGTGACTGACTCTACCTTGGTAGGGTCCACTGCAATCCCTTCACCTGACACTACATGTCCAAGAAATCCAACTTCCTTGAGCCAAAACTCACACTTGCTGAACTTGGCATAAAGTTGATGCTCTCTGAGCTTCTCCAAAACTAAGCGCAGATGTTCAGCGTGTTCCTCCTCATTCTTGGAGTAAACCAATATGTCATCAATGAATACCACAACAAACTTATCCAAGAACTCCATGAATACTTTGTTCATCATGTTCATAAAATAGGCAGGGGCATTAGTCAAACCAAAGGACATGACTGTATACTCATAAAGCCCATACCTTGTGGTAAAAGCTGTCTTGGGTATATCCTTCTCACGGATCTTCAATTGGTGGTAACCCGATCGAAGATCGATCTTGGAGAAAACACTAGCTCCTTCTAGCTGGTGAAACAAGTCATTGATCATCAGCAGGGGATACTTGTTCTTGATGGTCACCTCATTCAAAGAGCGGTAATCCACACACATTCTCAAGGTTCCATCCTTCTTCTTCACTAAGAGTACTGGGGCTCCCCAAGGTGATGAACTCAGGCGAATATACCCTTTCTCTAGCAACTCCTTAATCTGTTTCTTGACTTCCTCCAAATCATTGGCAGGCATTCGATACGGCCTCTTGGAGATAGGCCCTATGCCTGGCAGCAACTCAATCAAAAACTCAATCTCCCGATCTGGCGGCATACCCGGTAACTTATCCGGAAATACATCGGGATAATCCTTCACCACTGGTACTTCTTCCTGGACAACTCCCGTAAGAGAGTTCACCTGAGTCCTCTTAGGCTTAAGCCTAGAGACATACTTGATCCTCTTCTTCTCTGGGGTGGTGAGAAAAATCGATCTACTAGCACAATCAATGTTTCCCTCATACTTGGACATCGAATCCATCGCTAGGATTACATCCAACCCTTGCGACTCTAGTATAATCATATCTGTGGGAAAAACATGTCCCCCTATGTTCAAAGGCAATTGGAAACATCCCTGACTAGCCATAGACTCGGCTCCTGGGGAACTCACTAGAATGGGTGAATTAAGAGCTATGGTAGGCAACTTATGTTTATCCACAAATCCCCTTGATATGAATGAATGCGATGCACCAGTGTTAAAAAGAATGAGTGCCAGAAATGAATTAACCAAGAACTTACCAATCACTGCGTTAGGCTGCTCATAAACCTCTTCCACATTGACATGATTCACATGCCCCTTAGTGAAAGGATTGGGCTTCTTGCCTCCAGAATTCCCATTGCCATTTCCATTTCCATTCCGCGCCTCAGGACACACATTAGAGTAGTGACCTATCTCCTTGCACTTGAAGCAGGTGATGTGACTCAGGTCCTTCTTCATCGGTGTGGAAGAATTGAAATGCTGCTGATTGCCATTTCCTCCATTACCATTGCCCTGCTTGTGACCATGGTGGTTGTGTACATTTCCTCCATGATGAATGTGGCCTCCATGGGTATGGTGATTCCCTCCAAACTTGCTAGTGCCTGATCCAGAACTTCCTGAGTACGGGCTGTAGCGGGGTTTCTGTTGAACTCCAGAGTTATACTTCCCATGACTGTACTTCCTCTTATGATTCTCCATCTGCTGGTGCTTGCCTTCAAGAATGGTTGTTGTTGTTGTTGTTGTTGTTGTTGTTGTTGTTGTTGTTGTTGTTGTTGTTGTTGTTGTTGTTGTTGTTGTTGTTGTTGTTGTTGTTGTTGTTGTTGTTGTTGTTGTTGTTGTTGTTGTTGTTGTTGTTGTTGTTGTTGTTGTTGTTGTTGTTGTTGTTGTTGTTGTT
>NC_041384.1:283361855-283388909 GCF_002162155.2 Triticum dicoccoides | reverse complement strand
ACAGAACATTTTGAAAATAATTTCCTAATGCAATTAATGCACTTTTTGCAAATAAAATAAATACCAATAAACTCCCAAACATCAAATAATATTCAAAATAAAAATTTCCCACTCTTTTATATTTTGAGGAAGTCATCTTATCCCCTCTCATTTGTTTTTCTCGAGTGGAAAAAATATTATTTGAATACTTTAAAAACTCCAAAATGCAAAGAAATATAACATGCATTGAATGATTCTATTAACATCCAAATTTAATAAAAATTGGGATGTTACAAACCGACTAGGTCACTGCATCGCTGGAGGGGAAGGAGGGAAGCTCACCTCGCCTACGATGCATGCCCAGCGGCACCGCCGCAACTGGTCCCGGGATTTGGCTTCTCCTACCGCCCATTTGAATAGTTGCACCGGCTGCTCATGCCATTGTGCAGACATGCACGTTCTTTCCTCCGCAGTTGACTCCGTGAATATGATCTCTGCCATTAGCCCTAGCTCGAAATCAACGCGGCGCTACCAGATGCTTACATCCCTCAGCATCTCTCCCCTGAGATCGACTTGCGCCTCCGCCTTGTGCTGCGCCAAGCGCAGCTCCTTGGAACTTCTCTCCAATCGATGCCACGCTTACTCGATCCGATTTGCCCTTGCTGCCCACCACCTGAAACGGACCCCTGGCATGTCCTCCGGCGCCACTGATATGTGATTCCAGAGCAATGGATCCCCTATAAACACATGTGGGTTTCGCTCAAAGGCGGCAGTGCTGCGGGCCGCAGTGAGAGGGCAGCCCACGGGATCCTGGGATCGAAGGGATCCTCCATGGCGGGATCCGGTGGGCATGGCGAGCCTAGGCGCTGGGAGAGCCCTAAGAGGCTAAGATAAAGATAGTACTACTCCACTCCGACCATATTTAAATACAAAGGCCACCAACAGTAGCCCTGGCAAAAATTGATCATGCTGCCTACGTCCTGGTTCATTGGCCCCCTTTTTTTGTGCCAGTTTTTATGACATGCATAAATATTATGTTACTTACAAATATGGTCAAAAATTGGCACAAAATATGAAGGAGACCAATGGAAGTACTAGCAACCCATGATTTAACTACTCGCATGCGCGCAGTGGAGTAGTAATTGTTGTGGAACGCAGTAATTTCAAAAAATTTCCTACGCACACGCAAGATCATGGTGATGCATAGCAACTAGAGGGGAGAGTGTCATCCACGTACCCTCGTAGACCGTAAGCAGAAGCATTATGACAATGCGGTTGATGTAGTCGTATGTCTTCATGATCGACCGATCCTAGTACCGAACGCACGGCACCTCCGCGATATGCACATGTTCAGCTCGGTGACGTCCCATGAGCTCATGATCCAGTAGAGCTTCGAGGGAGAGTTCCGTCAGGACGACGGCATGATGACGGTGTTGATGAAGCTACCGACGCAGGGCTTCGCCTAAGAACCCCTACGATATGACCGGGGTGGATTATGGTGGAGGGGGGCACCGCACACGGCTAAAAGATCAATGATCAACTTGTGTGTCTTTGGGGTTCCCCCTCCTCCGTATATAAAGGAGTGGAGGAGGGGGAGGAGGCCGGCCTCCTAGGTGCTCCCCAGGGGGAGTCCTACTCCCACCAGGAGTAGGACTCCAATCCTTCCAAGAGTAGGAGTAGGAGGGAAGGAAGGAGGAGAGAGGGGGAAGAAAAAAGGGGGGCGCCCCCCTTCCTTGTCCAATTCAGACTAGAGGGGGAGGGGGCGCGCGGCCTGCCCTGGCCGCCCCTCCTCTTATCCACTAAGGCCCATGAGGCCCATTACACTCCCCGGCGGGTTCCTGTAACCCCCCGGTACTCCGGTATTCATCCGAACTTGCCCGGAACCCTTCCGAAGTCCAAACATACTCATCCAATATATCAATCTTTATGTCTCTACCATTTCGAGACTCCTCGTCATGTCCGTGATCATATCCGGGACTCCGAACTACCTTCGGTACATCAAAACACATAAACTCATATTACCGATCGTCACCAAACGTTAAACATGCGGACCCTACGGGTTCGGGAACTATGTAGACATGACCGAGACTCATCTCCGGTCAATAACCAATAGCGGAACCTAGATGCTCAAATTGGTTCCTACATATTCTACGAAGATCTTTATCGGTCAAACCGCATAACAACATACGTTGTTCCCTTTGTCATTGGTATGTTACTTACCCGAGATTTGATCGTCGGTATCTCAATACCTAGTTCAATATCGTTATCGGCAAGTCTCCTTACTTGTTTTGTAATACATCATTCCGCAACTAACTCATTAGTTGCATTGCTTGCAAGGCTTATAGTGATGTGCATTACCGAGAGGGCCCAGAGATACCTCTCCGACAATCGGAGTGACAAATCCTGATCTTGATCTATGCCAACTCAACAAGTACCATCAGAGACACCTGTAGAGCACCATTATGATCACCCAGTTACGTTGTGACGTTTGGTAGCACACAAAGTGTTCCTCCGGTATTCGGGAGTTGCATAATCTCATAGTCATAGGAACATGTATAAGTCATGAAGAAAGCAATAGCAATATACTAAACGATCAAAATGCTAAGCTAACGGAATGGGTCAAGTCAATCACATCATTCTCTAATGATGTGATCCCATTAATCAAATGACAACTCATGTCTATGGTTAGGAAACTCAACCATCTTTGATTCAACGAGCTAGTCAAGTAGAGGCATACTAGTGACACTTTGTTTGTCTATGTATTCACACATGTACTAAGTTTCCGGTTTAATACAATTCTAGCATGAATAGTAAACATTTATCATGATATAAGGAAATATAAATAAAAACCTTATTATTGCCTCTAGGGCATATTTCCTCCAGTCTCCCACTTGCACTAGAGTCAATAATCTAGATTACACAGTAATGATTCTAACACCTATGGAGTCTTGGTGCTGATCATGTTTTGCTCGTGAGAGAGGCTTAGTCAACGGGTCTGCAATATTCAGATCCGTATGTATCTTGCAAATCTCTATGTCTCCCTCCTTGACTTGATCGCAGATGGAATTGAAGCGTCTCTTGATGTGCTTGGTTCTCTTGTGAAATCTGGATTCCTTTGCCAAGGCAATTGCACCAGTATTGTCACAAAAGATTTTCATTGGACTCGATGCACTAGGTATGCCACCTAGATCGGATATGAACTCCTTCATCTAGACTCCTTCATTTGCTGCTTCCGAAGCAGCTATGTACTCCGCTTCGCATGTAGATCCCACCACGACGCTTTGCTTAGAACCGCACCAACTGACAGCTCCACCGTTCAATATAAACACATATCCGGTTTGTGACTTAGAGTCATCCGGATCAGTGTCAAAGCTTGCATCGATGTAACCATTTACGACGAGCTCTTTGTCACCTCCATAAACGAGAAACATATCCTTAGTCCTTCTCAGGTATTTCAGGATGTTCTTGACCACTGTCTAGTGGTCCACTCCTGGATTACTTTGGTACCTCCCTGCTAAACTAATAGCAAGGCACACATCAGGTCTAGTAACACAGCATTGCATACATGATAGAGCCTATGGCTGAAGCATAGGGAACACCTTTCATTTTCTTTCTATCTTCTGCAGTGGTCGGGCATTGAGTCTGACTCAACTTCACACCTTGTAACACAGGCAAGAACCCTTTCTTTGCTTGATCCATTTTGAACTTCTTCAAAACTTTATCAAGGTATGTGCTTTGTGAAAGTCCAATTAAGCATCTTGATCTATCTCTATAGATCTTGATGCCCAATATATAAGAAGCTTCACCGAGGTCTTTCATTGAAAAACTTTTATTCAAATATCCTTTTATGCTATCCAGAAATTCTATATCATTTCCAATCAACAATATGTCATCCACATATAATATTAGAAATGCTACAGAGCTCCCACTCACTTTCTTGTAAATACAGGTTTCTCCAAAAGTCTGTATAAAACTATATGCTTTGATCACACTATCAAAACGTTTATTCCAACTCCGAGATGCTTGCACCAGTCCATAGATGGATCGCTGGAGCTTACACACTTTGTTAGCATCCTTTGGATCGATAAAACCTTCAGGTTGCATCATATACAACTCCTCTTCCAGAAATTCATTCAGGAATGCAATCTTTACATCCATTTGCCAAATTTCATAATCATAAAATGCGGCAATTGCTAACATGATTCGGACGGACTTAAGCATCGCTACGGGTGAGAAAGTCTCATCATAGTCAACTCCTTGAACTTGTCGAAAACCTTCTGGAACAAGTCGAGCTTTGTAGACAGTAACATTACTGTCGGCGTAAGTCTTCTTCTTGAAGATCCATTTATTCTCGATGGCATGCCGATCATCGGGCAAGTCAACCAAAGTCCACACTTTGTTCTCATACATGGATCCCATCTCAGATTTCATGGCCTCAAGCCATTTTGTGGAATCTGGGCTCATCATCGCTTCCTCATAGTTCGTAGGTTCGTCATGGTCAAGTAACATGACCTCCAGAATAGGATTACCGTACCACTCTGGTGCGGATCTTACTCTGGTTGACCTACGAGGTTCCGTAGTAACTTGATCTGAAGTTACATGATCATCATCATTAGCTTCCTCACTAATTGGTGTAGGAGTCACAGGAACAGATTTCTGTGATGAACTACTTTCCAATAAGGGAGCAGGTACAGTTACCTCATCAAGTTCTACTTTCCTCCCACTCACTTCTTTCGAGAGAAACTCCTTCTCTAGAAAGGACCCATTCTTAGCAACGAATGTCTTGCCTTCGGATCTGTGATAGAAGGTGTACCCAACAGTCTCCTTTGGGTATCCTATGAAGACACATTTCTCCGATTTGGGTTTGAGCTTATCAGTTTGAAGCTTTTTCACATAAGCATCACAACCCCAAACTTTAAGAAACGACAACTTTGGTTTCTTGCCAAACCATAGTTCATAAGGCATCGTTTCAGTGGATTTAGATGGTGCTCTATTTAACATGAATGCAGCTGTCTCTAAAGCATAACCCGAAAACGATAGCGGTAAATCAGTAAGAGACATCATAGATCGCACCATATCTACTAAAGTACGATTACGATGTTCGGAAACACCATTATGCTGTGGTGTTCCGAGTGGCGTGAGTTGCGAAACTATTCTGTATTGTTTCAAATGAAGACCAAACTCGTAACTCAAATATTTTCCTCCATGATCAGATCGTAGAAAATTTATTTTCTTGTTATGATGATTTTCCACTTCACCATGAAATTCTTTGAACTTTTCAAATGTTTCAGACTTATGTTTCATCAAGTAGATATACCCATATCTGCTCAAATCATCTGTGAAGGTGAGAAAATAATGATACCCACCGCGAGCCTCTATATTCATCGGACCACATACATCAGTATGTATGATTTCCAACACACTGTTGGTCGCTCCATTGTTCGGAAAAACGGCATTTTAGCCATCTTGCCCATGAGGCATGGTTTGCAAGTACCAAGTGATTCATAATCAAGTGATTCCGAAAGTCCATCAGAATGGAGTTTCTTCATGCGCTTTATACCAATATGACCTAAACGATAGTGCCACAAATAAGTTGCACTATCATTATCAACCCTGCATCTTTTGGCTTCTATATTATGAATATGTGTATCACTACTATCGAGATTCATTAAAAATAGACCACTCTTCAAGGGTGCATGACCATAAAAGATATTACTCATATAAATAGAACAACCATTATTCTCAGATTTAAATGAATAACCGTCTTGCATCAAACAAGAGATATAATGTTCATGCTCAACGCTGGCACCAAATAACAATTATTCAGGTCTAAAACTAATCCTGAAGTTAGATGTAGAGGTAGCATGCCGACTGCGATCACATCGACTTTGGAACCATTTCCCACGCGCATCGTCACCTCTTCCTTAGCCAATCTTCGTTTAATTCGTAGTCCCTGTTTTGAGTTGCAGATATTAGCAACAAAACCAGTATCAAATACCCAGGTGCTACTGCGAGCATTAGTAAGGTACACATCAATAATATGTATATCACATATACCTTTGTTCACCTTCCATCCTTCTTATCCGCCAAATACTTGGGGCAGTTCCGCTTCCAGTGACCAGTCCCTTTGCAATAGAAGCACTCAGTCTCAGGCTTAGGTCCAGACTTGGGCTTCTTCACTTGAGCAGCAACTTGCTTGCCGTTCTTCTTGAACTTCCCCTTCTTCCCTTTACCCGTTTTCTTGAAACTGGTGGTCTTGTTGACCATCAACACTTGATGCTCGTTCTTGATTTCTACCTCCACAGCCTTTAGCATCGCGAAGAGCTCGGGAATAGTCTTATCCATCCCTTGCATATTATAGTTCATCATGAAGCTCTTGTAGCTTGGTGTCGGTGATTGAAGAATTCTGTCAATGACACTATCATACGGAAGATTAACTCCTAGTTGAATCAAGTGATTATTATACCCAGACATTTTGAGTATATGCTCACTGACAGAACTATTCTCCTCCATCTAGCAGCTGTAGAACTTATTGGAGACTTCATATCTCTCAATCCGGGCATTTGCTTCAAATATCAACTTCAACTCCTGGAACATCTCACATGCTCCATGATGTTCAAAACGTCGTTGAAGTCCCGGTTCTAAGCTGTAAAGCATGGCACACTGAACTATCAAGTAGTCATCAGCCTTGCTTTGTCGGACGTTCATAACATCTGGTGTTGCTCCTGCAGCGGGTTTGGCACCTAGCGGTGCTTCCAGAAGGTAATTCTTTTGTGCAGCAATGAGGATAATCCTCAAGTTACGGGCCTAGTCTGTGTAATTGCTACCATCATCTTTCAACTTTGCTTTCTTAAGGAATGCATTAAAATTTAACGGAACAACAACACGGGCCATCTATCTAGAACAACATAGACATGCAAAATACTATCAGGTACTAAGTTCATGATAAATTAAAGTTCAATTAATCAAATTAATTTAAGAACTCCCACTTAGATAGACATCCCTCTAATCATCTAAGTGATCACGTGATCCACATCAACTAAACCATGTCCGATCATCACGTGCGATGGAGTAGTTTTCAATGGTGAACATCACTATGTTGATCATATCTACTGTATGATTCACGCTCGACCTTTCGGTCTCCAGTGTTCCGAGGCCATATCTGCATATGCTAGGCTCGTCAAGTTTAACCCGAGTATTTTGCGTGTGCAAAACTGGCTTGCACCTGTTGTATGTGAAGGTAGAGCTTATGACACCCGCTCATCACGTGGTGTCTCGACACGACGAACTTTCGCAATGGTGCATACTCAGGGAGAACACTTATACCTTGAAATTTAATGAGAGATCATCTTATAATGCTAACGTCGATCTAAGCAAAATAAGATGCATAAAAGATAAACATCACATGCAATCAATATAAGTGATATGATATGGCCATCATCATCTTGTGCCTTTGATCTCCATCTCCAAAGCACCGTCATGATCACCATCGTCACCGGCTTGACACCTTGATCTCCATTGAAGCATCATTGTCGTCACACCAACTATTGCCTCAACGACTATCGCTACTGCTTAGTGATAAAGTAAAGCAGTACATGGCGATTGCACTTCATACAATAAAGCGACAACCATATGGCTCCTGCCAGTTGCCGATAACTGTGTTACAAAACATGATCATCTCATACAATAAAATTTAGCATCATGTCTTGACCATATCACATCACAACATGCCCTGCAAAAACAAGTCAGACGTCCTCTACTTTGTTGTTGCAAGTTTTACGTGGCTGCTATGGGCTGAGCAAGAACCGTTCTTACCCACGCATCAAAAACCACAACGCGGTATAGTGATTGCTTTTTGATCTTTAGAAAGAACCATGTTCATTGAATCCGATTCAACTAAAGCTGGAGAAACAACACCCACTAGCCACCTGTGTGCGAAGCACGTTGGTAGAACCAGTCTCGCGTAAGCGTACGTGTAATGTCGGTCTGGGGCGCTTCATCCAACAATGCCGCTGAATCAAGAATCAACTAGTGACGGCAAGCAATATGTATATACCCACGCCCACAACTCCTTTGTGTTCTACTCGTGCATATGACATCTACGCATAAATGTCACATCCCTAGCTTCTGGCAATGCACTAGGCTAGCTTCATGTGTGCATCATGTTTAAATTCAAATGAATATGAAATGGGGATGACAGAAAACCCCCAGCACCCCCCTTAATCCAACTAGGGATTACTAAAATCTTTTTCAATGAACCTGAAATGCCCTTCTAAAATGTACATCATCTTTGCCTTGGCCTGGAACCTTTGACAAAAATGGTGCACATATTTCTAGGACATCATAGGGTCACTAAATTAAATCATACTCTATTTGCATCTGGGCATTTAAATGCTATATAATATTTTAAATGTCCAAATAATCATAAACTGAAATGTTTACTGTTGTATATATTCCAAACAGTGGGCATGAGAAGTTTCATGATTTTTGAGTTAGTTTTAGTATTTCTAATAAAGCCCTAAAGTTGTAGAAAAATAGAAAAAGAAAAACAGAAAATAAAATGCAGAGAGCAACTCACCGGGCAACCTACTGTGCGGCCCAGCACAGTAGCCTGTGCCGGCCCAGCCCACCTCCACCTCCCATGTCGCCTTCCTCCTCGCGCCAGTAGGCGAGGGCGCGTGCCCGGCATGCGTAGCCACGCGCCCGGCCACCTCCTGCCTGCCTAGCTGCCCCCTCGACGCCCTGGAGGCTCGGGGCGTCGCCACGCAGCACCCTGGCTCACTCCCTCGCTCTCCCCATGCTCCTCCCCCTCCTCTGCTCTCTCCCTGCACGTGCCCGAGCGAAGCTCCTCGCCGCCATTCGCTGGCACCGCCTCCCCCTCGCCTCACTGACCTGTCCACGACCCCGCCACCGTCGCCTACGCCTCTCCGTCGAGCCACATGACGCGGGAAGCCCTGGAGAGCCGCCATCGGCATCGTCTTCACCTCCGGCCGCCGGAGATCGCCTTCACTGCCTCGTCGACCTCAGCGCGTCCCCGAGCCCGCTGAGCATCTCGTCGCACCCGTCGTGAGCTCTTGCTCCTTCTCCCCATCTCCATTTTTTCCCTCGTGCGCCGTAGCCGTCGCCTTGCCTGCAACCGAACGCGCCGGCGCCCGCGCTCGTCACCGGTGATGCTCCGATGACCATTTGGTCCCGAGCATGCACCCATCATACTCACCGCACCACATAGACGCCGTAGGTGCTAAACGCACATCGCCACGGCCACCGCAACCGCTTCCCCGTTCGCTCCCGAGTCCGGCCGCCGCAAACCTCGTCGCTGGCGCTGCTCTCGGCCACCGCTACTGTTGGATCGGCACTCCGCCCTCTCCCCGTAGCTTCTATCTGCGCGCCCAAAGGGTCCCTGTAGGTGGATCCCGACACGCTCTGCCACGTCCGGCCTCGCCGGCGGCTAAACCCCGGCGAGTTGACCGGTTTGACCGCCTGAGTCACTGACGTGTGGGGGCCACCTCGCTAACTAACCTGGTTTAGTGCTAATTAACCTAAGTTAGTTAGTTAGACACTCACATGTGGGCCCGGCCCTAGATTAGTTTAGTTAATCACCTAATTAGCACTAACATGCATTGTTAGTTAGATGTGACACTGACACGCGGGTTCCATAGGTCGGGTTTGACCTGGACCGAGCCTGTTGACCTGCTGAGGTCAGCATGACCTAGTGCTGACGCAGTAAAACCTTTTCTATAATTCAAATAAATCTAAATGATTTATTTATTTTCATAAAATACCCTAAACTTCAAAAATACATTGAAATTAATCTATAACTCCAAATGAAATAAATTATATATGAGAAATTATCAGAAAAATATGAAGAATTTGTTTATGGCATTCTCATGCATGTTTGAACAACTTAAAACCACTATATATGACAATTTGAATAAATGGCATTTGAAATGCCTTGCATGGAGTTTGAATTTGAATCTTGTGTTCAAATCAGCTTCACTCAAATTATTACTAGTTGCATTAGTCCAAATCACAGCATATTGCCATGTCATATTCATGCATCATATTGTTGCATTGCATTGATTGTGTTCCTTCTCTATTGCCGGTGGTTGTCCCTCTCGATAGATGTGTTTCGACGATGAGTTCGATGACACCGATGAAGAGCTATACTATCTTCAGAAGTGCCAGGCAAGCAAAACCCCCTTGTTCATTCCGATACAATCCCACTCTCTCGCTCTTGTTCTCTTTTACTGCATTAGGAAAACAACAATTCAACTGTTACATGCTGCGGTAGTTGAACCCCTTTTCCTCTGCATGACCTGTCATTGCCACAGTAAGTAGATGAAACCCACTAGCATGAGTAGGAGTTGTTTGAGCCCTGATGTGCCTACTCATTCATGCTTGTTTGTCATGCCTGCTACTTCTTAGAGTTAAGTCAGGTATGATTCATCGAGGATGAGTTGGAATGGTGATGAACATGTCCTACTGTGTGTGAGCTAAGTGTGTGAACACGATTTGGTAAAGGTAGGGGTGAGAGGACATGTAGGAGTACATGGCGGGTTATCTCATTGAAACCGTCCCCAGGAACTGAGTTCTGTGTTTGTGATCCATGAACAGATACTACCACACATTGGGATCCTTAATTGACTCTCTCGACTTATTAATCGCCTTGATCTCTATCCAGGAGTTGCAACTAGTTTCTGGTGTTTGTAGGATATGTGTTGGAGGCCGTGCATAGCGCTGACCCTAGGGGTGGGCTATGATGCAGTAGATACACCATGGCCCGGTGTACCAAGTCGCCCGTTTGGTGCCTCGGGAACCCTGCACACATCGTTTGGGGCTGTGAGTGAAACCCCGGCCGGATCTCCTCGCGGATGGAACTGGATAGGCGATAAACCTGGACTAGAGACTTGTGTGGTTAGTCAGGTCGTGGCCGACTCCCTCGCCAGGCTTCCGCTTGAAGGTTGCCGAGATACACGACGTGTACATGGTGGTAAGTGGCGAGAGCGTGTGTGAAGAAGTACACCCCTGCAGGGTTAACATCATCTATTTGAATAGCCGTGTCCGCGGTAAAGGACTTCTGGGTTGCCTGTATAGTTCATAGACAAGTGAAAGTGGATACTCTAAAATGCACAAGATAAGTGTGAGTGCTATGGATGGCGTTCTCGTAGGGAGACGGGAACAGATCCATAGTGGTGTATTGATATGGTGAATATGTGGACTCATGTGCGCCACCTCAAAAGAGTTACTTGCAGTCATAGTTTAGGATAGCCACCGAGTCAAAGCTGGCTTGCTGCAGTTAAACTCCACCACCCCCTTTGTTGATACTGATGCATATGTAGCTAGTTCTGATGTAAGTCTTGCTGGGTACATTTGTACTCACGTTTGCTTAATTTAGGTTTTGTAAAGAGACTTCAGTCTCACTAGTAGTTCCGCGTGGACTTCGATGTTTAGCTTGTTACCTCAGCTATGATGTTGTACCCTTGGGAGGGTCTTGTAGATAGTCAGGCTTCTCAGCCTTTTTTCATTTGTAGTTGTCTGTACTCAGGCATGTTTATGCTTCCGCTTGTTGCTTGTATGCTCTGTATGTTGGATCATGAGACCCATGTTTGTAATACTCAGCTCTTTGGAGCCTAATGAATAAATACTTTGAGTCATAGAGTTTTGTTGTGATGCCATGTTGTATTTACACATATCGGGCATATTGTGTGTATGATTGAAATGCTTGGTATGTGTGGGATCCGACAACCTAGTTGTTTATCCTTGGTAGCCTCTCTTATGGGGAAATGTAGTCTAGTGCTTCCACTGAGCCCTGGTAGTCTGCTATAGCTCGGTTTACCGGAGTCCTGCTAGCCCAGTTACTACTGCTCCTGAACACTTAGACTGGCCGGCATGTGATCCACTTCGTTCCCGTGTCTGTCCCTTCGGGGAAATGTCACGCGGTGACTTTCGGAGTCCTGCTAGCCTACTACAGTCCGGGTTCCCGGAGTCCTGTTAGCCCAGTTGCTACAACCCGGATTCACACGCTGATGACCGACACGTTCAATGCTGGTTCATGTATGCCTGTCCCTGTAAGTTAGTGCCACTTTGGGTTCACGACTAGTCATGTCGGCCCGGGTTCTTTGTCATATGGATGCTAGCGACACTATCATATACGTGAGCCAAAAGGCGCAAACGGTCCCGGGCCAGGTAAGGTGGCACCCATGGGAATACCGTGCGTGAGGCCGCAAAGTGATATGATGTGTTACATGCTAGATCGGTGTGGCTTAGGATCGGGGTCCTGACAGCTTTGGTATCAGAGCCTGACTGCCTGTAGGATTACCAAGCCAAACTGGTTGAAGTTGTGTCTAGAAATACTTTAGTTATGTAAGGGAATTGATTGGGGAAGAGAACGTAAGGCTCTTTTTACTCCTTATACCTTATGCCTTCTGATCTGAGTCAGACTCTTCTTTTCTACGGGGATTAAGAACTAGGCTTCTCGTCTTTCTATAAGGACCACGTGTTACTAATCTGTAGACTCTTAGGATTGTTGGTCTCAAGCCTCAGTTCTGTTCCTACTACTTCCGTAAGTTGACAGTTCACCCCGGAACCTTGATATTGTGATGTTGAGTGGTCATGCCACTATTTTGTAGGATGTTTCAAATCTTTTGAGCATTTATAGTCGTTACACTGTCTGAGTCATCCCAGGTTTCTAACTAATCTGAAGCATTTGCAAATTCCCTCTTCCCGTTATTGATGTTCCTTTGGGCCAGTTTCACCACACTAATCGGTGAGTTGAGGTACTTTGTTGCCTCGACATATATGTTGGAGCTATTGTTATGACCCTAGGTGTCAGGATCACATAGTAATCTAGCCATGTCTTGTATTCTCAGTGTGATGATTCTGGCCATTATTCTTGAAAGCATCCCATGATGTCATTTAGTTAGTAGGACTTCTATTTCTGGGTTCTTGAGCCCAAGATTCACTCTACTTACCTCGTGTTGATAGTGTTTGCTAGTTCCTTTAGGATATTAGTAACCTTGTGATAATCCTCGAGGTCCGTGGTATTTCCTTCTTCCAAATACCATGAACTGCTTATGGCAGAAGTTCTTTGAACCAAAAGATCACAACAAGAGTTCTCTCGATGAGTTCTCCATTCTACATTGTGACTCTGCCAGTTCTATCTTTCTGCATGGGTTGTCCGAAAGAAATATGTTGAACTCGTTTGACATGCTAATCTATGCATCCACAACTCACAAACCCATATGTTCCTCTGAGTTGTTCCTTTGTAGTTGTATTCTGATCCTTGTCTATCAGTGGATAGTCAAGTTTACTTGTGCATTCATGTTTCCTGGTGCACATTATTCTCATGGTTCGTCAAGCCATTCTATTCCGGAATGACTAGGAGAAACAAACTCCAGCACCCCATCCATTTCTTGGACTGGTCAAAGTAGTTGTATTCCGCAGACCAAAATGCCAATCCATCTTTTGTTTTGTTCTACCTCGGAGTATTACCCTCTTTATGTCAAGAATATCATAGGAATTGCACAACATCTTATGAACTCTTGATATTGTGATACTTCTCACCATTATCATTCATTCCTCGGTCCCTTGTTGTTGTAACCAGAATGCCGACAAGTGAACTGTGATGTGCGAAATCAATACTCCTAGCAACCCCGTTGCTTAGTAGTTAATGGACAATACTCTCGCTCTTAGTGTGCTGGTTATTGAATCATCACCCTAAGATTGATCGTGCTACCTAGTCCTTATTTCCGGTGCACTCTTGGATCAATGAGTTAGGATTGTGTCAATCCCTCACTCTTTTGATCATATCATCTTGCCCTGAAAAGCAAGATTGTTCTCGAGCTTAATAACATATCGGTGGTTTGTGATTTTTCGAATATCTTCTCGGAAGTATTACTAGGTTGTTCCCTGACCACTATGTTGAGTTTGTGATCATGTTGGGTTTTCTCTAAACCAGTCATTCTCCAAGAATCTGTGTTGGATACTCCTGAGCTAGTTGGTTAAGATAAACAACAACTTGGAGAGTTGGAAGATAAACACTTGTCTAACTTAGTTCGTTCCATGGGATATCCCTGTGTGTGTGTGTGTGTGTGTTGAAGAGAGATGACATCTTCATCGATTGTTCCTCGTGATCGGTTGTTGAATCTATCGTCTTGTCCAAACCTTGATTTGAGTGTGGGCTATCATCAAATCAAGTTAGAACCAACAATATTCGTAATGTTGTCTTACTCGTGGTTGTTCCTCGAGCATACACCATTACATCTTTTGGTCTGACCAAACTATCACATTGCTCACATAATGGTGGAATTCTAGTGATATGGAAAATTTCGATGAGTTGCTGTTGAGCCCATCAGCAACATTTTGTCACCTCCATGATTCATGTGGAACATCAACCTAGTGTTGAAAACTTTGTAAGCAATGCCTTCGTGTTCTGTTCATGAAGCTTATGCTTGGATTGAAGAAGTGACTTCCTCGAATTCATGTGCATTTGGTGCAAGCTGCCGCCGTGAGTTCGAGAAAGATTGTTTTTGTCTCCTCTGGTACCATCCCAAGTCAGTTATGCATGTGCAAATGTATTCTATGGTTTGGTAGATTAATTACCTCCACTCCATATGTACTCCCTAGCACACCAAGCCACTGATTGATTTGCTCAAGGAAAAGGAGTCTGTTGTGTTAATTCTAGATCATGCACAAGACTCCGATATCCTTGATGATGGTTCCCAACCAGAACTCGGTAGTGTTTTATTATAAGACTACCATGTGATCATGCCTGTCTAGGACAGTGTGTTCATAGGGGTGTAGTAGAACCGGCTCATGTTTTGGAGCTTGCTATCGTAGTTCATCTCCCGAGAATCTCTCAACGTCATCTCGTCGATTTGTGTTGCAAACTTTCATTTTTCTCTCTAGACTGGATGAGTCTGGAATATTTTGACACCAACCAGATCTAAATCTCAGGCAGTTATGATGATTGGAACGTTTCCCAAGAACTATAATAATGGTCTCTCTATAACCCGGTAAAGTGGATGTCGTGACCAACACACCCAGCCGGAAGACCCATTATTGTATTATCTTGATTGAGAAAGTTGGCCACCTCCCTATAAGGATCTTGCAGGATTTACTTCCGTAGTTATTCCTTATGGATTCTTGAGCTCCTGAAGTTCGACCTGTTACTTGATGTTCTAGATATCAAACCATATCTATGAATGCGTTACGCTAGTACATCAAGGAGAACATTAGAAGCGGAGTGCTAAGTGCCTCTCGGTCGATCATTTAGATTTTGATCCCTTGGCCTCGCTAAGGTGAAATCTGAGAAGGTGTTATCTTCCTTTACATCTGCATCCCCCACCATTATTCATCATGGTAGTATGTTGTGTTGCTAGGATCCTTGACAGGGATATTGGTAAAACCTTGATGAATATGGAAATGCTCAAATTCTTGAGAACACGCACAAGCAGTAGGATTTATCATCGACATTAATTGGGATACGCTCTCAGTTTCTTTGATTATGCCATAACGTTTCAAACATTGGAATCACTCTCTACTATTGAGTTTCTCCTAGTTACTGGAATCATTCCTAGTATTAGCATTTTGTTCCTAGCTTGCACCGCCATTATGCCATTCAACCATGGACTACCCTTCTCGGTAATTCTGGTCAGGATCATCTTCAAAAGTGGTCCTACCATGGGTCCCATCCATCTCCGATGATAAGCAAAAATCATCCATTGCGTTGTCTTCAACAAGGTAGTCCACATCATCCATTCTAGTCCGGGTATGCCATCTTTTCATACTCCCCCAAACGATTGTTGGTGAACTGCCTTAGGCTAGTTTAGAGAATATTATTGATCTCTGAATGAAAAGTAATTCTTTTTGCCACTCAAGGGAATAAATCTACGAGTCACCTCCTCTAAGGTGTCTCATTATGGTATCATGGCAACTCAACTCCTCGCTACGTTGACAACTGTTTAGCACCCTCTTAAGCATGGAATTGTTGTCTACCTAGTGAACCTTCGTCGTCTGCTTCACTCCATCCCTTTGGATGTGTGCTTCATGTCTCAGCTCGAGAGATGTTTCAACGTCTCATTCCGTGAGTTGATCCTGAGTTGTTAGATCCTCGAGAAGGTCGATTCTTCTAGAGTTTTCCCTTTCCTCTTTTTGTCATGTTAGTTGGAGTTCTCAGAGCAAGACATCAAGACAAAGATGGTGATCGAATCAACGTTCTTATGATATGCAACCTGGATCATGAAGATTGTGTTAGTTTGCGTTCTCCCTTCATCTTACCCTACGCTTGAATCTCGGGACGAGATTCTTGTTTAGTGGGGGTGAGTTGTCACATCCCTAGCTTCTGGAAATGCACTAGGCTAGCTTCATGTGTGCATCTTGTTTAAATTCAAATGAATATGAAATGGGGATGACATAAAACCCCCAGCACCCCCCTTAATCCAACTAGGGATTACTAAAATCTTTTTCAATGAACTTGAAATGCCCTTCTAAAATGTTCATCATCTTTTCCTTGGTCTGGAACCTCTGACAAAAATGGTGCACATATTTCTAGGACATCATAGGGTCACTGAATTAAATCATACTCTATTTGCATCTGGGCATTTAAATGCTATATAATATTTTAAATGTCCAAATGATCATAAACTGAAATATTTACTGTTGGATATATTCCAAACAGTGGGCATGAGAAGTTTCATGATTTTTGAGTTAGTTTTAGTATTTCTAATAAAGCTGTAACACCCCGGATGTAACTTGCCATATTTGTACTCTGACTCTTGCCATTTTCGGCTTTAAGTTATGAGATTCCCTTCGTGGTTGGGTTTTGTCTTTGTTTTGCATTTTGTTCATGTCATGCATTTCATATCATGTCATCATGTGCATCTCATTTGCATATGTGTTCGTCTCATGCATCCGAGCATTTTCCTCGTTGTTCGTTTCGCAATCTAACACTCCCACGTGCACCGGCGTCCCTCTTTTGTCTCTATTCGTGAGCGGGTGTTAAACATTCTCGGAATGGACCGATATTTGCCAAGAGGCCTTGGTACACCACCGGTAGACCGCCTGTCAAATTTCGTCCCATTTGGAGTCCGTTTGATGCTCCAAGGGTTAACCGGGTAACAACGAAAGCCTCTTGTGTGTTGCAGCCCAACACCCCTCCAAAACAGCCCGATAACCCATCCAAACCTCTTCCATGTCCTCTCCGCCGTCGGATCACGATCGCGTGGGCAAAAACTACACTCCATTTGGACACTCCTACCTCCTCCTAGCTATAAATATGTGCCTCTCCCTCGAAATTCTCACAGTCCAAACCCTACCCTCATTCCCCCGCGCCGCCGGACGTGTCCGCCGGACGCGTCGCCCCATCCAATCGGGTGGCGACACGTCATCCCGCCGCTGCCTGGAACCACTACTGCGCCTCCACGTCAACCTGGGCCGCCCCACTTCGCCGCGCCTCCACCGCGGGCCCGCCGAAGCCCGGAGCCACCCCCAGCCCATTCCCCGCGCTCGTCCAGCACCCGCGCGCCACGCGCGCTCGCCGTTCCCCGAGCTCTCCGTCCCCTGCGCCGGAGCCCTGCGCCGCCGGTCGCCATTCCCCGTGCCGCCCCGTTGTCCGGTCGTCGCTGCCATCGCCTCATCCGCGCCCGACCTCGCCGCCCCTCATCGCCGACCAGATCCAGTCGGGCCGGAGCGGATCCGCGCCTCCCCGACCTCGCCGGCCCTCTCATCCAACTACGGCCATCGCCCCCCTCGTCTTGGGCAAGCTTCCCCAGCCATCCTCGATCTCCATGCACGGAACCCTAGATTCAGATCTGATTCGGAGGTCTATTTTTCGTCGAAATCCTTTTCCCCTCACTATTTATGCTTCTGTTCATCATGCCATAACTCCATGACCGTAGCTCCGTTTCATGCGCATGATATATCAAAATGTTCATTGGGAGATGATCTTCATTTCATTCCATTGTGTCATTCTTGTTTGAGTCCATATTGATGCCCAAATTACTGATGCAAGATTTCTATAAAATGTTTGCTCCTGTTACTTATGAGAGTATGATGATTTGTCATTTTTTGTCACTTTTGTTGTGTGCATCATATGGGCATGAGCTTTACTGGTGTTTTGATATATGCCATAACATCTTTATAAGGGTGCTTGCCATGTATTTTTGTGATCATTGTGGTGACTAGCACAAGCATGCAAAGTAGCCTTTGTGATATTGCTGATTTCAGGGACTTAGGATTTTGCTAAGTCCTTTTCCTGCTGATATTTTTATGCCATGTAAACATGATGCTACAGTGAGATCCATGCTTGTTTTGAGTATCTTTAGTAAGGGTATTTTGGACATATGGTTATGCTCTATCCATATATGTTCCTGTTCGCAATTATGTAGCTCCCTAGCATGTATTAATCTTGCTCTAATTTTGCTATAAAATGTTCCTGGCAGATTGTTTATATGTTAATCCATTTTGCCATGGTTGTTGTAGTTGATCCATGCATGCTATGAACTTGCTCTTGCCATGGTTAGCTTCATGAGCATGTCGTCTTACTGATTTTATGCTTATCTTGTCATGCAATGCCTTGTGGTGAGTGATTTGAGCTCGCAAAGATGCCTTCATAATTCTGTTTATGCCATGCTCTGTTTTCTACCAAGTCGGAAACTGTTAATAAAACTTGCTATATTTACATGGGTGCCATCATATCTTCTGTGCCTTTTTGGCTCATGATCAGTAAGGGATTTTTGTTCTATGCATTTAGCAGATTCATGTTGTTCGCACATGAACACAAACACGTCACCATGTACCTCCAACGCCGAGGGTGATGCACCGCAGCTCACGTCGAAGGAGACCCGTCTGGAAGCGCGGTACGCAAGCAATCCGGTGGGTGCTTTTCAGGACCCGAAACCCCACGCGCCCGGGAGGGACCCCGTCTGGACATGCGGCGGCTATGGGCTGCCCTAGGTTGGTTCACCCGCCCCTAGATCCTCGAGGATTGCTGCCCTTCAACACGAAGAACGAATGAAGATCGAGAGAGAAAGAACAAGGGAGGGATGTAAAACTAGGGTAAAAAGTAGATGTGTTTTGCGATTGTGTGTTGTCGTTCAATCGGCAGTCACCCCTTGGGTATATAAGAGGCGCCTGGACTTCCCGTGCAAGGAAAAGGTTTGGATTCATGTCCAAAACCCTAGTCAAATTCGGATTGGTTTTGTCCGAACTTTCCAGAACTGTTCGGTTTAAACTGGCTGCACCTTGCGGGTTTTTTTTATGGTGGTAAACGACCTCGGATGAAAACGAGCCCAAAAGCAATCTTGACCATTTTGACGAGGCGAACAACTTTCATGTTGAACGTTTTTTGATCCGAGGTCATCTTCATGGCCAAATTGCTCGCGCAAAACAGCTAAATATTCACGCAGCTCATCAACATACCCACACATGTGTCTGGTTCCGGGCGTCATATTTTGCCCATTGGAGGGTCGCGCTGTGCGGGCTCTAACTTTTGCATACGACCTCGGATTGGGACGATCTTTATAGTAAAATCGATTGTTTCGACGAGACGAAGACAATCCATGTAGAAAGTTGTCCCATGTGAGGCCATCTCGGGGGTGTAATCAGCCGAATAGTGTTCTGAATACAAAATCTGAGTACTTCGAACACAACTTCGGCCTTAGAGATGAGACCGGATGACTATGGCCCAAATATCAAAGTTTTTCCTTTTGACGATACGGAACTTTCTCACTTTGAGCACTTCTCCATTTGAGGCCATCTTAATTAAGTTCTTCGCCGTGCCAAAATCTGGTGTCAACACATGCCCCCCTGTTTTTTGGCAAACTTGTGTGCCAAAAAATAACTTGCATGATGCTTTTCCTAAGGATGATGTCAACACTCCATCGGCCATTTTATGTGCTTAGGGCGATAATTTCTATATCGGCCATGTTTAACTTCTTGTTTACATCATATCCTAGAACCGATTACCACCAATCTGCTTTAAAGAGATGGGAATGAACCCGTTCCTCGTAGAACTAAGGAAATCAAACTCCGAGAGGTCACGCCCTATTAAGCAAGTAACATCCGGATGATTCCAATCCACCGATGCATCGGACAAAGCAACACAAGCCGAATTATCCGCGTGAATGACTTCTACCTCATGATCGACCCACTGTATTAAGAATTGATGCATGGTAGATGGCACACATTGCATGAACCCAATCGCGGCCTAATATAACATTATAGTTACCTTGCACCTCGGCGATGAAGAATGTGGTGGCCAAATTTTTGCTTCCCATGGCGAGTTCCATGCACATCACATCTTTGGCCTCTGTCTTTTCTTTACCCTCAAATTCATTAAGTACCATATTGGTCTTCATCAATGCATCATTATCTAATCCCAACTTCTTGAAGACCGAGTAGGGCATAAGATTTACCACAGCACCACCATCAACGAGCATTCTAGCAACCGGCGATCCGTTAATATGAACTTTGAGGTACAATGGCTTCAAGTGTTTCACCGGTTCTTTTGGCTTCTCGAAGATAGCGTTCTTTGGACCAAAATCCAGTTGAGCCACCTCCCCTTCTTCACCTATAGCACGAAACTCGGCAGGTAAGTAATACACCATATTAATATCCATACCTTCCCGAACCGGCGTAGAGTCGTAATCCACCATCTCATCTTCATCCCCCAATGTGTATATTGGGCTTAAAGTTTCCTCAATTGAAGGGGACTTTTCAGGTGGTGTGGACGATGTAATAGGGGTCGCATCATCCTCTTTTGGTGGTGAAGGTGTTGCTGCAGCTAATGTAGAAGCATCTGTGTTTTGTTTTTGTTTAGGCCTCCACACTTGTTTTGTGAGTGCCATGGGCCGAATTTCACTTAACAATTCGTCCCTTTGCATCTCCTCTTTGTGCTCTACCTTCTCGTGGTTTCTCATGTGTTGTAATCTCCTTTTCATGGTCTTGGTTAAACCGGGAGGGCACCACTTAGGTTGAGTATATTTGGGATCCCTTGGTTTGGCCCTGCTTGTGCTTGCCTCATGATCACTAACCATGGAACCCTGCTGAACAATAACAATATCACAATTAGAAGTAGCCAGATTACCAACAACCGGCTTTTCGATCTCCTTTTGCTTGTCACATTCTGCAATTTCCGCATTACGTGACTTAACACGCCACACTTTTTTGTTGGCCTTACTTGGAGAAATTTTTGTTGGCTGATTAGCACCATAGCTCAAATGACCTTGTGTGGGATAATAAAGTCTCTTGCGAGCAGGCCTTCTAGGTGCTGCCCACCCCATATGAAAAGCATAAGGAGCCATTGGGGGCTGCCACCATCCTCCATTGAAGTCTCTCATGTAATATGGCGCATAGGAGGGTTGTGACATCCATGGTGTCGGTGCCCATGGCCCATATGGCCTAGCATAGCATCGAAACTCTTGTTCCAGAGGTGATCTTGAACGCTTTGAATGTGATGGCCAATTAGAGCTAGAACCGGCCGCTTGACTTGCATATTTGGACAGCAACATATCAAAAGTTAGCCTGATTCGCTTGCGCTTAGCTTCACTCTTTCCCCACTTGCCAACTTCTGAATTCTTGGGCTTGATAAATTTAACATGAGTATCTTCTTGTACTTGTGGTTGCCCCCCGAGTGCAGGATTTTTTATGGTGATCTTCAATACTTCCTTGCCATCGGGTTGCTTATCAAGCACAACCTCTCATCCCAAGACTTTGTCGCCCTCCTTGCCTTTCCCGGGTTCACCAATAACAACATTATCTTTATTAGCAGATTCGGCTATGCTAGGCCGAATCAACATTTTCATTCCCTCCAAGTCCATGGTGTTTATCGGGAAGGGATGTTTATTAACTTGCATCTCAGCAAAATTCAATCGTCCGTCATTAATGTTCGATTTTATCTGTCGACAAAAAACATTGCAATCATTAGTAGCATGAGAAAATGAATTATGGTACTTGCAATAAGCATGCCGTTTCAGCTCGTCAAATGGCGGTATGGTGTGTGATATTCTAATCATCTTATCTTGCAAGAGAGCATCAAATATTTTATCACACTTTGATATATCAAAAGTAAACCTCATCTCGTCATCATGATTCTTGCGAATCGGCTTAAGAGCATTGCACATATAGGGTTTGGCCTTTGAGGACCAAAAAAATTCAGTAGTATAGGCATCAACCTCATTGTCCGAATTATCATCATTGTGTTCAACCATATGCATTCTAGGACGATCGGTTGTAGACCTATGAACCTCTTTACTTCGACTCTCTTGGGCCAAAGCTTTTTGTAAGACTTGGTTAATGCTCAAAAACTCATAACTTTCTAACCTCTCTTTAATGTGAGTTTTCAAACCATTAAGAACAAGATCCGCCAAGACTCTCTTAGTTATCACTAAGCTATAACATCAGTTCTTTATATCTCTAAATCTCTTTACATAATCGGTAACCGATTCATCATGTTTCTGCCTAACCGATGTAAGATGTGACAACTTTAGCTCATTATCGCCGCTATAAAAGTGATCATGAAACTTTTGCTCTAATTGCGACCATAAGAGAATTGAGCCATGTGGTAAAGTAGCAAACCATGAAAATGCGGTACCAGTTAAAGATAATGTAAATAAACACACTTTCAATTCTTCTATGGAACCTGCTTCACCCAACTGCGCTAGATACTGACTAACATGCTCCCAAGTTGTTTTCGTACCCTCACCACTAAATTTAACAAAACCAGGAACCTTATAACCTTGAGGGTAAGAAATTGCATCAAAGTGTTCAGGATAAGGCTTTTGGTACACACGACTCTTTACTTTCGGCTCATTTCCGAAAGTTTCTAGAAACATCTTATGCAAATCCTCCCTTAATTTAGCTAAAATTGGATTCGAGGTAGATGAAGATGTTTGTGGTAATGACATAGGAGCAACCTGAGTACTAGCTATTGGTGCAACTTGTGGGATGGGCGCCGAACCATAATTCGGTGGAAGACCAAACATGCTTGCGCTTATGGGTGGTGTGACAAAGTGATTCAGCGTAGACGCCGAATTGGGCACACTCATAATAGGATTAGGGTATGTAGGTGCAGCCACAAGCTGGTTGGTTTGAGTAGGGTAATCAACGACATATTATATTGTGGTTGCATAGGTGGTGCCGATGAAATAGGTAAAAATGGAGTAGGGTTTTCAGATATACCAACAGTACCACTAGATGATGGAGGCATATTTTTCTGAGCATTAGCATTAGCCACAAAAGAATTGTATGCCATCACATTACCCTTACTAACAAGACTTTCAATCACAGCCACTTGCTCTGGAGAAAAAACTTTACTCACAGTGATTATATCTTGTTCGTCGATTAGGGGAGGAAGATTGACGTTTCCAACCGGAGTGATGTTGCCTTGACGGTCCTTCTTGAAACTTGTAAGAAACACTTCCAAATCCTCCTCTTTGTGCTTATTCTTGAGCGCCTCAAAAGCCTCTTCACGCTGCTTCTTGCGTGCTTCGTAGGCTTGGCGATGTTCATCCGATAGTTCATCAAGACCGGGCTTAATGATGTTATCGGCGTCAACTTCTGAGGGCTTGGGGAGATTAGACATGGTTGATGATGATTCTTGATCTTTCGTCTCCAGCGGAGTCGCCAAAAAGTGTGTTCGCACATGAACACGTTACCGTGTACCTCCAACGCCGAGGGTGATGCACCACAGCTCACGTCGAATGAGACCCGTCCGAAAGCGCGGTACGCAAGCAATCCGGCGGGTGCTTTTCAGGACCCAAAACCCCACGCGCCCGGGAGGGACCCCGTCTGGACGTGCGTCAGCTATGGGCTGCCCTAGGTCGGTTCGCCCGCCCCTAGAGCCTCAAGGATCGCTGCCCTTCAACACGAAGAACGAACGAAGATCGAGAGAGAAAGAACAAGGGAGGGATGTAAAACTAGGGTAAAAAGTAGATGTGTTTTGCGATTGTGTGTTGTCATTCAATCGACTGTCACCCCTTGGGTATATAAGAGGCGGCTGGACTTCTCGTGCAAGGAAAAGGTTTGGATTCACGTCCAAAACCCTAGTCAAATTCGGTTTGGTTTAGTCCGAACTTTCCAAAATTGTTCGGTTTAAACTGGCTGCAGCTTGCGGGTCTTTTTTGTGGTGGTAAACGACCTTGGATGAAAACGAGTCCAAAAGCAATCTTGACTGTTTCGACGAGGCGAACAACTTTCATGTTGATCGTTTTTTGATCCAAGGCAATCTTCATGGCCAAATTGCTCGCGCAAAATAGCTAAATATTCAGGCAGCTCATCAGATATACCCACACACGTGTCTGGTTCCGGGCATCATATTTTGCCATTGGAGGGTCGCGCTGTGCGGGCTCTAACTTTTGCATACAACCTCGTATTGGGACGATATTTATATTACAATCAATCATTTCGATGAGACGAAGACAATCCATGTAGAAACTTTTCCCATATGAGGCCATCTTGGGGGCGTAATCAGCTGAATAGTGTTCTGAATACAAAAACTGAGTACTTCGAACACAATTTTGGCCTTAGAGATGAGACCGGATGACTATGGCCCAAATATCAAAGTTTTTCCTTTTGACGATACAGAACTTTCTCACTTTGAGCACTTCTCCATTTGAGGCCATCTTAATTAAGTTCTTCGCCGTGCCAAATCTGGTGTCAACACATGCCATGCCTTGTTTTGCTATGATTTGTTCCTGTAGCATGTTGTTAGCTTGCTCTAAACATTGCTTCCTGATGTTATTCCTAGCATGTTAGTAATTTTCACTAAGTCTGTGAAGCTGATATCTTTCGAAGACTACGCTTCTGGTAACCTCCATCTTGCAGCAGGAGAAGAGAGTAGATGGTAAGTTCACCAAGTAGCATCGTGTATCATAATCCTAACCGATGATCCTCCCCTTGTCGCCCTGTGAGAGAGCGATCACCGGTTGTATCTGGCACTTGGAAGGGTGTGTTTTATTAAGTATCCGGTTCTAGTTGTCATAAGGTCAAGGTACAACTCCAAGTCATCCTGTTACCGAAGATCACGACTATTCGAATAGATTAACTTCCCTGCAGGGGTGCACCACATTTCCCAACATGCTCGATCCCCTTTGTCTGGACACAC
Source organism: Triticum dicoccoides (assembly GCF_002162155.2). Classification (NCBI taxonomy): domain Eukaryota; kingdom Viridiplantae; phylum Streptophyta; class Magnoliopsida; order Poales; family Poaceae; genus Triticum; species Triticum dicoccoides. The sequence continues at coordinate 283,363,828 of NC_041384.1, read as the reverse complement.
TTTTCTGGGTCATGCCCGGCCTCGGAAGATCAACACATCGCAGCCCTACCTAGGCACAACAGAGAGGTCAGCACGCTAGTCTAAATCCTATGGCGCAGGGGTCTGGGCCCATCGCCCATTGCACACCTGCATGTTGCGTACGCGGCCGGAAGCAGAACTAGCCCCCTTAATACAAGAGCAGACTTACGGTCCAATCCGGCACGCGCCGCTCAGTCGCTGACGTTACGAAGGCTTCGGCTGATACCACGACGTCGAGTGCCCATAACTGTCCCCGCGTAGATGGTTAGTGTGTATAGGCCAGTGGCCAGACTCAGATCAAATACCAAGATCTCATTAAACGTGTTATCTTGAAATAACCGCGAACACCGACCAGGGCCAGGCCCACCTCTCTCCTAGGTGGTCTCAACCTGCCCTGTCACTTCGCCACAAAGATCCACACAGAGGGCTATCGGGAAAGTATGTCCTTCCAGCCCCCAATTCGTGAATCAACCGCGGGCACTCCTCGAGCCGACCCATCTTTTGTCACCACAAGTATCATATATGTATAAGTCTATACCCGTGACCACCTCTCAAGTGATCACGGCCCGATAGTATAGCATGGCAGACAGACAAGAATGTAGGGCCACTGATGATAATCTAGCATCCTATACTAAGCATTTAGGATTGCAGGTAAGGTATCAACAGTTGTAGCAACAATGATAGGCTATGCATCAGAATAGGATTAACGAAAAGCAGTAACATGCTACACTATTCTAATGCAAGCAGTATAGAGAAAGAATAGGCGATATCTGGTGATCAGGGGGGGCTTGCCTGGTTGCTCTGGCAAGGAGGGGTCATCAACTCCGTAGTCGAACTGGGGGTCACCGGCAGTCTCGGGGTCTACCTGAAAGAAGTAACGGAGGGGAGACACAATAAATAACAGAGCAATCAAAGCATCACAAAGTGTAACATGGCAATACGCGGTGCTAGGTGTGCCCTAACGCGGCAGTAGGTGGTACCGGCAAAAGGGGGAAACATCCGGGAAAATATCCTCGGTGTTTCGCGTTTTCGGACAGATGAATCGGAGGGGAAAAGTTGCGTGTTTGCTATGCTAGGGATGTGTAGCGGACGAACGGGCTGCGTATCCGGATTCGTCTCGTCATTCTGAGCAACTTTCATGTAGAAAGTATTTTCATCTGAGCTAGGGTTTATTTTATATGATTTTCTAAAGTTTTAAATCATTTTTAGAATTTATTTAATTAATTAAATCGAACATTATCCAGAACAGTGAAAGGTGATGTCAGCATGCCATCACCATGACGTCAGCAGGTCAAACCCAGCTGACCAGAGTCAAATCAGGACTGTGGGTCTAGTGGGACCCACCTATCATAGACTAACATGTTAATGATGGTTTAATTAAGGAGGATTTGTTAAGTTTAATTAATTGATTAGGTTAATTTATCAGATCTAATTAAGTTAACTAATTAATTAATTATTATATTTTATTATATTTTTTATTCTTCTTTTTCTATTTTCGTTTTACTCTACTTTCTTTTCTTTCTTCTTTTTTTACAGGGGGAGGACCCCACCTGAAAGTGGCTCTGGCCACCTCCCTCCTATGCACGAACGCACATAGGGGAGGGCAGAGGGCGCACGGCCGGACATGGCCCCGACGAGGCCATGGCCTCAACCGATAGCGGGGTAGGCGGCAGGGGACGGCTGCGGGTGCACGTGGCGCGAGCGAGGGGGGGCTCATCGGCGGTGGACGCGGTCGGCTGTGGCGGCTAGAGGAGCCGTCGGAGCCGTGCTGGGGCGGCGGCGCGCTAGCAAGCGACGGGGAGCCGAGGCAGGACGTGGGCGGCGGCGCGCTAGCGAGCGACGGGGAGCCGAGGCAGGACGTGGGCAGCGACAGCGGGTCCAGCGAGCGGGCCGTGGGCGCGGCTGCACGGGGGCAGGGGCTGCATGCAGTGGCGCGCTGGGCGTGAACCCAAGCA